>NW_025421398.1:0-257087 GCF_011764305.1 Mustela putorius furo
CTGAAGCTGTTTCAAAAATGGAAGCAGGATGAAGACTTCCAGACTCTTTTTATGAAAGTCAGCATTACCCGACCCTTATCCTCAAAACAGGCAAAGACCACACCAAATACTGAGAATTTTTCAGAACTCAATAATCACTGATGAATATGATTGCTAAGATTCGGAAACAAGATCCTAGCAAGACAGGATCCCAAAGCACATTAAAAAGAGGATCCACCATGACCCAGGTGGGTTTCATCCCTGGGTTACAAGGATGCATTAAACATTCACAAATCAATCAAAGTGGTATAGCAGAACAAATCATAAAGAAGAGAGAAGAACCACGCATGGTCCTCTCCAGTGACGTAGAAAAAGCATTTGACAAAATCCAGCTGCGTTCTGTATTAAAATGCCGTCAAAGTAACGGGATAGAATGGGGAAAACAGTCCTGAACTTCATAAAATCTATACATAGAAAAGTGCCCACAGCAAATATCATCCTTCCCATGGAAAAATCGCTTGCAGCATTCCGGTGAGATCATGACCAAGATGGCCCACTCTTGGGGCGCATGGGTGTGCCAGTGGGTTAAGATAAGGCGTCTGCCTTCAGCGTCGGGTCTGATTCAGGTCTGGGATCGAGTCCCATATCGGGGATTCGCTCAGCGGGGAAGCCGGCTTCCTCCCTCTCTCTCTCTGCCTGCCTCTCTGCCTACTTGTGATCTCTCTCATATCAAATAAAGATAATAAAATCTTTAAAAAAAACAAAAAAAGATGCCACTATCACCACTTTTGTTTCAACATAGTATTAGAAGTCCTATCAGCGAAATTGTGCAATCAAGACAACAAAGAGAAATGAATGGTATCTCTAAATTGTGCAATGAGAAGTCAAACTCTCTTTCTTCTCTTTTGACAGGTGAAATGATTCCTGATATGAAAACTCCAAAAGACTCCACTCCCAAACTACTAGAACTCATACAAGCCAATTCAGTACAAACGTGGCAGGATACCAAGTCAAAATGTACAGGAAACATGTGGCTTTTCTTATACACTAACAAGAAAATACAGAAAGGGAAATTAGAGAATTGATTCCATTTACTTTAGCACCAAGAACATAAGATACCGGATGGGATAAACCTAACGGCAAAGGAAGAGCGTAAAGGAACTTGTACTCGAGGAAACTACAGAGCAACTCATGAAAGAAATTGAAGAAAACACAAAGAGGAAGGGGAAGACATTCCATTTTCTTGGATTGGAAGAATAAACATTGGTAAAATGTCTATACTGCCTAGAGCAATCTATACTTTTAATGCTACCACCAATCAAAATTCCACCGGTGTTTTTCAAAGAGCTGGAGCAAATAATTCAAAATTGTATGGAATCAGAAGAGAAGAGACCCCGGAATGCTAAGGAAATGAATTGAAAAACAAGAAAAAATAAAACTGGCAGAATCAGGTGTTACCTGATTTCAAGGCTTTACTACAAAGCTGTGATCACCAAGACAGCATGGCCACTGGCATATAAAAACAGGACACATAGACCAGTGGAACAGGAGGAGAAGAGCCCAGGATATGGACCCACAACTCCATGGTGAAATAATCTTTGACAAAGCAGAAAAAAAATATACAGTGGAAAAAAGACAGTCTCTTCAATAAATGGTGCTGGGAAAACTGGACAGCTCTATGTAGAAGAATGGAAACTCGACCATCTCTTACACTGTACACAAAGATAAACTTGAAATGGATAAAAGACCTCAACATGAGACAGGAATCCATCAGAATCCTAGAGGAGAACATAGCAGTAACCTCTTCGATATCAGCCACACAAACTTCTTTCAAGCTATGTCTCCAAAGGCAAAGGAAACAAAAACAAAAATAAACTTTTGGGAATTCATCAATATCAAAAGCATCTGCACAGCAAAGGAAGGAAACAGTCAAGAAACAAAGAGGCAACCCATGGAATGGGAGAAGATGTTTGCAAATGACAGTACAGACAAAAGGTTGATATCCAGGATCTCTAAAGAACCCCTCAAACTCAACACACACAAAACAGATAATCATATCTAAAAAAAAATGGGCAGAAGATATGAACAGAAACTTCTCCAATGAAGACAAATGACTTTCAGACACATGAAAAAATGTTCATCATCACTAACCATCAGGGAGATTCAAAATTAAAACTGAAAGACCCCTCTCCCCTTGCTAAAGGCTTGTTTAAGTAACCTGATGTCCCCACAGCAACCCCATCTCCCCTTGCTGAAGGCTTTATTAGTAACCTATTGTCCCCATAGCCGGATGGCAACACAATACCAGGATGTCTATGGTCAACCGGCCTGTCAAAAGGGAAGACAAATGAGAAACAGAGTGTACCTGGGACTTTCCAGAGTGCTGAGGCAAGGTCCGCCAGAAAACAAATGGCTGTGTCCTTGCCTTGAACCCAATGCCTGACTATGCTTGATTTAAATTAACCAATCAGATCCCTGTAAACCATGCATCTGCTTCTGTAAGCTCGCTTCCCGCCACCCCAACCCTGCCCTATATAATCTGCTCCCCAACTTAGCCCGGCACGCTCAGAATCCACAGGAGGCTGATGCGTCCGCAGGCGCCTGTGTAAACAATAAATCACCTCTTGCGACTGCATCCAGTGGAGATGTGGTGTCTGGTTCTTGGGTGCGGAGTGAGGGTCTTTTCAAAACCACATTGAGATATCACCTTATACCAGTTAGAATGGCCAAAATTAGCAAGACAGGAAACAAACATGTTTTGGAGAGGATGTGGAAAAAGGGGAACCCTCTTCCACTGTTGGTGGGAATGCAAGTTGGTGCAGCCACTTTGGAAAACAGTGTGGAGATTTTTTAAGAAATTAAAAATAGAGCTTCCCTATGACCTGCAATTGCACTACTGGTATTTACCCCCAAGATACAGATGGAGTGAAAGAAGGGCCATCTGTACCCCAATGTTTATAGCAGGCAATGGCCACGGTCGCCAAACTGTGGAAAGAACCAAGATGCCCTTCAACGGACGGGAAATGGATAAGGAAGATGTGGTCCATATACACTATGGAGTATTATGCCCTCCATCAGAAAGGACGAATACCCAACTTTTGTAGCAACATGGAGGGGACTGGGAAGAAGATTATGCTGAGTGAAATAGTCAAGCAGAGAGAGTCAATGATCATAAGGTTTTACTTATTTGGTGGAGCATAACAAAGAGCATGGAGGACAAGGGGAGATGGAGAGGTGAAGTGAGTTGAGGGAATTGGAAGGGGAGGTGAACCATGAGAGACTATGAACTCTGAAAAACAACCTGAGGGTTTTGTAGGGGGCGGGGGGGGGGGGGGTGGGAGGTTGGGGAGCCAGGTCGAGGGCACATATTCGCATGGAGCACTGGGTGTGGGTGCAAAAATAAAGAATACTGTTCAACGGAAAAGAAATTTTAAAAAAATCTGTATTTTGGTTTGTCTCTTTTTTCT
This sequence comes from Mustela putorius furo, assembly GCF_011764305.1. Taxonomy (NCBI): domain Eukaryota; kingdom Metazoa; phylum Chordata; class Mammalia; order Carnivora; family Mustelidae; genus Mustela; species Mustela putorius. The sequence goes on from NW_025421398.1 coordinate 3,447, forward strand.
CCTTTATGTATATGTTTGTTTCCTCAATTCTACACAAGAGTGACATCATATGGTATTATCTTTCTCTGACTGACTGTTTTCACTTAGGATAATCTTCTCTAGTTCCATCCATGTGGCTGCAAATGGCAAGATTTCATCATTTTTTTGCCTGAGTAATATTCCCTCTGTGTGTGTGTACGCATCTCATTTCATTTATCACTTTATCAACAGACACTTTGGTTGCTTCTGTATTGTGATCTTTTAAATATTGCTGGAAGAAACAAAAGGGGTGCATGTATCCTTTTGTGCTCTTGTTTCATGTGCTTTAGGTAAATACCCAGTAGTGTTGTTGCTGGATCCAGGGAAAACTCTATGTTTAAGGCCTTGAGGACCCTCCATACTGTTTTCAAGAGTGGCTGCAGCAGGCTGTTGTTCCACCAACTGTGCACGAAGGTCCCCTTTTGCCACACCCTCCCAGCACCTGCTGTTCCTTGTTTGTTGATGGGAACCATTCTGACAGTATGTGGTAATATCTCATTTTACTTCTGGTTTGTATTTTTCCTGAGTTTGGGTGATGGTGCCAGCAGCTTTTCATGGGACCGTTGGCCATCTCTATTTCTTCTTCGGAAAAATGTCTGTCCGGTGTCTTAGACTATTTTTTAACCAGATTACTTGTTTTTGTGGTGTTGAGTTGTATCCATTCTATATATTCTGGATACTATCCCTTTTATTGCATAGGATATTTGTAAATACCTTCTCCCTTTCAGTAGGTTGTCTTATTTTATTACTTCTTCCTAGTTCTCCTGTGTGTGGAAACTTTTTATATTTTTTTATATAATCTCAGTAGGGTTATTTTTGCTTTTCTTTCCTTTGCCTCAGGAGACAGTCTAGAAAAAATGCTGCTTGGTCCATGTCAAGAAGTTACTGTCTGAGCCCTCTTGTAGGGTTTTTATGGTTCCTGATCTTTCACTGAGGTCTTGAAAAACTGTTTTTCGTTTTGTTTGTCTCTATGGTGTAAGGAAGCAGAGTAACTGCATTCTTTTGTTCGTGGCTGTCCAGTTTTTCCAAAACCGTTTGTGGTAAAGGCTGTCTTTTTCCTTTTTGATATTCTTGCCTGCTTTGTGGAAGATTAATTGGGCACACAACTGCAGGTTTATATCTGAGCTTCTGTCCTGTTCCCTTGGTTTCTGTGTGTATTTTTGTGCCAGGACCATCCTGTTAGGACGACTACAGCTTTGTGTAGTAGAACTTGAAATCTGGAATTGTGACTCCTTCAGCTTTGTTTTCCTTTCTCAGCATTGTGTTGACTGTTCAGTATCTTTGCTGGTTCCATACAGATTTTAGGAGTGTTTGCTTGAGTTCTTTTTGTTTAACTTAAATTCAATGAGCCAACTTAGACTACAATCATTAGTTTCAGATGTAGTGTTCAAAAATAGATCAGGTGTGTGCACCCCCCAGTACTCCTTGCATCCCATGCCCTCCTTAATGTCCATCACCCAGTTACCACATCCCCTAGCCACCTCCCCTCCAGCAAACCCTCAATTTGTTTCTGTAACAAACCCAACAGTTTGTTTCTGTATTGAAGAATCTCTCACGGTTTTTCTCCCTTTCTGATGACTTCCCATTCAGCTTTCCCTCCCTTCCCCTCTGATTGTCTGTGGTGTTTCTTCTATTTCACATAGGAGTGAACCCATGTACAACTAACTGTCTTTCTCTGATAGACTTATTTGCTCAGCAATAACACCCTCCAATTCCATCCAGGTGGATGTGATGCTAAGTCTTCATCCTCCTCTGATGATGGCTGAATAATATTCTGTTGTAGATATGAACCACATCTTCTTTATCCATTCATCTGTCCATGAACATATGAGCTCTTTCTATACTTTGGCTAGAGAGGATAATGTTGCAATGAACATTGGGGAGCAGGTGCCACTAGTTTCTATTCAATTTGTGTCTTCAGGGTAAAATACCTAGTAGTGCAATTTTTGGGTCATACGGTAGCTCTATCTTTAAGTTCTTGAAGAAACTTGATAACATTTGGCAGAGTGGCTGTACGAGCTTGCTTTTCCACCAGCAGTGTAAGAGGATTCCCCTTTCACCACGTCCTCACCAACATTTGTTTTTCCCTGCCTTGATAATTTTAGCCATGCCAGCTGTTGTAAGGTGGTATTCATTGGGATTTTGATTTGTATTTCCCTGATGCTAAGTGATGTGGAGCACTTTTTCATGGGTCTTTTGATCTCTTGTATGTCCTTTTGGTAGAAAGTTGTGTTCACGTTTATGCCTACGTCTTAATCTAGGATAGGGGTGGTCCAAGGAGCATGGAAAGGTGTGATCTGCCTAGATGTGGAGACCTTCACAGACGTCTGAATTGAGGGCTAGAGTTAAGGAGAGTATCAGGCTCAGGCTTTGCATTCAGTGTGGTTTGGAACTATAAATAAGCAGGGATTGGTTCAAGATTTCATTCAGATTTCTTCTCTAAAATCCTTTCTGCAGTTCCAAAAGGCATGATTTCTGACTTTGTTGTAGGATGAGCCCTCTGCTTTGCTTAGGTGTCCCCATTCCCTGGGGATCTGGAGCCAGGCCTCTGGTCATGGTCCTTTAAAAAAGCCAATCTAGGGTGAGGGTTGGGGCCTAGGATCATGGCAGGTTCAATCTGCCAGTTGTGTGGCAAGACTACTGAAGGGCTGAGTTCAGGGCATGGTCAGGGTGAGTGTCAGGCTCCCGGTTTGAGTCCAGCCAGCACTGAATGTGGGGATTGCTTTAGGTGGGCATGCAGATTTCTCCTGCTCTGAACCATTTCTGGAGTTTCAAATGGCTTGGTTTCCTTCTGAGTGGCAGGTGGAATCCTCTGGATTTGCTCAGGTGTCTTTAGTCCCTGGGGCTTTGGCGTCAGGTCTCTGGGAACAGACCCTTCTGAACCCAACCTAGGGTCAGGGTAGGGGTCAAGTTTACAGTCAGGGTTTAGGGTCACAGGTTAGGGTCAGGGGTTAAGGTTAGGGGTTTGGGGTAGGGTTAGGGTCAGGGGTTGAGGTAGGAGTAGGTTTAGGGTTGTGCTAGGGTTAATTTTTTTGCCATTCCTGTGGGACAGAAAGCACGCTACTGTATTACATCCTCCTTGCACACTGTGGCTAACAAAGGGGAAGCACACGCTCAACCTCATAAGTTCATACTTACACCTTTGTTTCTGAGCATCACTATCATGTACAGTGAATTCCTGTTGGGCTGCAGACATGTAGATGTGCCACTTACGGTTTTAAATAGAGGAGGATGGAGATGGAGTTCTGGCTAAAAGGATGGAAGTCCTTGCCTCTGGGGGGTGAAGAAATTACATTTTACCCAGAAGGCGCTATGCTCTGTTCAAAGAAGTGACATGATCCTAGGACCTTTGAGACCAGGGATCGACACAGACTTTTCCATAAGGTCTCTGTAAAAATTTTCTGTCAGGTTTGCTGTCCATGTGGTGTCTCTGACAATGACTCCACTCTTGCACTGTGGCTTGAGAGCAGCCACAGACCATCCATAACTCATGCGCTAGCCACACTTTATTGACAGAATACAGGGAGGGGTCCCATTTGGCCCATGGGTGATAGTTTCCCACACTCCAGATCTGCAACATGATGGATGATGGGGGAGAGGGCTCTTCTTTTCCAGTGGCAGAGTGGGAGTACACTGGGGACATATCCTGCCTAACCCTGGCCCCTCCACTTGAAAGGAAAAAAAAAAAATGATAGTGAGATTGGCCAACAATGAAGGCCTCAGGAATTCTCCTGCCTTTCTCTGTAGGCCTCAAGTTTGCCACAAGACATTTGTCTGTGGTTGAATTCCATGTAGGTATTGTTTGGCTGAGACAGTCCCCATTGCCTGGTGGGTATATCTTTCAGGTTATATACCACATAGATGGTCATCTTGTTCAGGCCAAGACCATGAGCACATTTAGGGTTCTCCTGAGTTAACAGAGGTTGTAGCATGTGTGGGCTTCAGGACAAGTCTGATTCAGCCCTCAGCAATGTAATGGAGCATCTGGCTTCCTGAGCTCTCTGTGGCACTGGCACAGGCCTGGCTGAGGCCACTTCTGCAGTCATGATGGAAAACCCCCTGGCCTGGGCAGTTCACCCCATCCTTGGCCCTGCAGGCTAAGACCCAAGGTTCCTCCCACCTCATTGGCTGGGACCAGGTCACATGCCCATGAATGAACCAATCCCTGGAGCCAGGGAGTGGAGCCATGGAGGTTGGCACATGTTGTTAGGACCTCTGTTGTAATGACTTTTCTAATGGCTGTGGTGGCAAGATATTATGGGATGCATCTGTTAATAAAACGAATATTAATTTCTGAATAGTAAGTGGGTCCAAGGTGCTGGCTTAGCACCTAGCCCCTCAGTCCCAGCACCTCAGTACTGATGTATTTCTCTGCAGAGACAATGGCTAAGGAGCAAAGTGGATGGAAACTGGCCCATAGTGCACAAAAGAAGTGTGTGTGTTTAGGGGATTGGGGATAATAGCTTTGGGCAAGCTATAGCTCCAACTTACCTAGGTTCAAGAAGGTGCAGGGAATCCGTGGTGTTTCACCATCCATCATTTTGCAGATGGAGAATATGCCTTTGCATAGAGTCTGGCAAGACTTGTTCCAAGTCTTCTCTAGTTGGTACGGAAGTCGGGAAGACAGTACGCTCCATCTGCTGGGATAGGCATGTCTCAAGAAAGTGTCTGTCTTTCTGTGAGCCTACACACAGGCCTGATGAGGACAGTTCACGGTTTTGTTCTGAGTGGGGAGTGGTGCCACGTGTGATCCCGGGAAGAGGACAGACCTGGAGTCCACTGTAGAGCTACTTCATGGGAGTGGGGGTGATCTGCAGCATCCGCCCCATGGGATGTCTGTCCTTTATTGAGTTCTGTGTATGGTTTCTGTGACTGTGTCCTAATGGCTGGGATTTCCAAGGAGCAGGATTTTTTGGCTTTACATTAAGAGTTGGTCCACCCGGACTGGGCAAGTCCCATTCTGCTGCTGAAAATTGTGTCTCCAGTGGTTGGAGTGTGTATTACAGGCCTAGAGGTCAATGGTGGGGTGGTTACAGTGGTCAGTAGACTACTGTTACTGATGATTTTTGTAAGTGAAATCTATAGGATGATATGTTAGATCTTATGGTTAGGGATCCACATTAGGTGCCCATAAATGGTGCTTTTTCTGAATTTCATATTTGGTAACTTTTTACTACTTCTAATAGCCCTCCTTGTACTTGTTATTCCAAGAAGCAATGCATTACAACGTTGCCTGCATTGCGTTGATGGGAATTTGAGCATGAATTCAAATTGGTGCTTCCACAAATTGTACACTGGAACAGCTAAAAAATAAAATTTTATTTTTGACACTAAGTAGGAAATATCCTGCTGTGATTATTAATTTTAAACCAGAGGAGGGGTCCCTCTTTTGGTACTGGTAATGAGTACCATAGGCCTTCCTAGGGAACATTATCAGATTCTATTGGAAACTTGGTCTTTGTTTTTGTGGAAGATCAGGAGTCAACCAGTTATTTGTCTCTTGTCTCATTTTCCATGATCGTTCCACAATATCTGGTTCACACCTCTACCATTGTGAAATCCCAACTTTGGCACCAACTTGCCCTTCTCTGTCAAGGGCAGAGAGCCAAGTTTGAGCAAGACAAGAGCCACTTCTGGGTGACTGGGAGACTCTAGGATCAGAATGCTGTTGGTGGGGAGTTACTGGGATCCTAAATTCCAAACCAGCTCCTAACACCCAGATGAAATACATTTCTCTCTCTTTTTAAAAGATTTTATTTATTTGAAGGATAGAGATCACAAGTAGGCAGAGAAGCAGGCAGAGAGAAAGATGGGGAAGCAGGCTCCCCACCAAGCAGAGAGCCTGATGAAGGGCTCGATCCCACGACCCTGAGATCATGACCTGAGCCCAAGGCAGAGGCTTAACACACTGAGCCACCCAGGCGCCCCCAGATGAAATACATTTCTGACTTAGAAACTTCAGATAGAAATTTTTTGTCCATGATGACAAACTGAAGAAAATGTGTCATCCCTAAACCTAACCTTAACCCCTAACAACGCTGAAACCTAAGTTGACCTTAAAGCCCAAAGTAGAACCCTGAATCCCAAACCTGAAATGGAACCCAAAGCCTGTACCTGAGCCCTGGATCCAAGCCCTGAACCATGAACCCAAACCCTAAACCAGACCTCCAAGTCATGAACCCTGAACCCAAATCTCAGCATGAAGCCAAACCCCCAATTTGACCTTGAACTTTATCTCATAAGCCCTGAGTCTTAAACCTAAATTATAAACTTAAAGCCCTAAGCTATAACTCTGTTCCCTTGTCCTCAACTCTAAATCCTCATGCTAACACTAAACCCAAAGCCTGATCTAGAACTCTGACTAAAACCTGAACCTGAACCCAAATTCAAACCCTTCACCACACTTTGCTTATGCACTTGCCATTGATGGATATTTGCAGTTTCTACCTTTTGATTCTTGTGAACATTGTTTGGGTTGGGGGCTAGGGTTAGGGTCTTGGATTAGGGTAGGGTCCAGGCTTGAGACCAAGTTGAGGTCAGAGTGTGGGTCTGCATCAGGGCCATGTTCAGTTCCACTGTTTGGGTCAAGGACTGTTGTAATTCCACATTGTTTCCAATTCATTGGGCTCCATGCATCTTGAATTTCCGGAATGAAATGGCTTCAGCTGGACCCCGGGAGGGAGCAGGACCTTCCACTGAAGGGTGAGCTCCTACAGTCCTGCACTGCCTTACACCGCCTGCAGAGGGGCCAGACCCCCAGCTCCCGCCCTGAGCCCAGGCTGCGCAGCCCCAGCTGGGACCGGAGCCCCGCCTCTTCAGGACCCACTGTGGAGACTTCTGGAGAATGTGGGGCGCCTCCCACCCTGACAGGACAAGCTGAGGAGGGTGTGGCTCTGCATCCACACTGACCGGACCGTTGTGGAGGACGCGCCCACACTGACAGCAGTCCAATCTCCTAAGGACCAGACGCTGGAGGAGGTGAGTAGAAGCCGCCTGAGTGGACTGTCAAGGGGTTCGTGGTCTCAGGACCCCACAGAGGAAGGGCGCCCTGTGTAGACACTAGGGGCTTCCGTCGTTTTGTGTGAGGAGACGTGGCCTCCTGCTGTGCTGTGCGCGGGGCTGTGGGGTCCCCCCTTTCTGGGCTCGGGTGCTCCTCGGTCCTCGTCTGTGTTTTTGTGTGCTCGCGGATTCGGTTCCTGGGGCTCCTCAGATGGTCTGCAGTCAGGGAGCGTCCGCCTGCCTCGGTGCTTGTGCTCCCCCCACCTCAGCCCTGCGGGGTCCTTCCCGTGTCCACACCCACTCCAGGCTTGCACCGAGTCCGGAAATTCGGGAGCCAGAGTGAGGACTCTGTAGACGGTTTTGGGGAGAGTAGGTATTTTCCCAGTGTGGGTTCTTCCCTGAGCACAGTGCCTCCCCATCTCCGTGTGTCCCCCTCCCTGTCTGTCGTCATTGTTGCAGGGCTGTCAGAGGACAGGTCTATCACCTTCTTGGTTCAGGGACCTCCCGGGTATCTTGCTGTCTTGTATGCAGGTGTAAATGAGATCGTTCTCCGTAGTCTCTTTCTGATAGTTCCTTCCGAGCACGTAGGAGTGCCACTAATTTGTGCATATTGATTTTGTTCCTTGCAAGTTCTTGAATTTTTTAGTTCGATTTGCCTTAAACTCCATCTGCCAGTTATTTGACCAGCAGCATGGGTTTATTTGGGAAGAGCAGAGAATGGCAGTCTGGGCTGAGCAAGCTACGGTCCCATCATAGGCAAGTGCGAGAAACAAAGGAGAGGAACATTATTTCATGGAGGAGAAAGAAGTTGGGAAGGGGGTGCTTGGAAGGAAAGTCCCCTGGAGAAAGGCAGGGTGATGGAGAATTCTCACCAGCTGAGCTGCAAAGCTCCTACAAAACGTCAGATGAACCTCCAGCTTCCCCTGTGGGGCCTGGAATTGGTGAGTCTCTCCTGTGGGGGATTGCAATGTGGGGTCTGTAATGGGCACTGAGCACCAGGCGCCCCCTTCCAGCCTCCCCTTCTGGCATCCCCAGTACACTTTACTGGGGCTTCCCTTCCTGCTTTTGCACAGTTCTAACCAGCTTGTGGTGGAACGTTGTGGAAAATTGGAATTCCAAATCCACTGCTTCTACTGCCCCTGAGTTACAGGGGCCCATGATTTAATCCTCCCACGAGTCTCTTGCTAACATGTGTCCTCTCCATGTTGGGTGACCTGGATCTGGGAGGGCTTGGCCTCCATCCCAAAATCTGATGTCCTCTCTGCTTCCATGTCGTCGTGCTAACATGGATGTTTGGAAGAGTCATTTCCTCTGCGGTGATTTCAAAGTGCAGTCAGCTTGTTATAGCAGCACAAACACGTGCTGTCTCCACACTCAGATTCCCCAGCCGTCATTTCTTTAGCATGTTTGCCACTTCACACGGGATGCTTCAGTGTGTTTGACCCCACACCAGGACAATGTCCTGCAGAACCACCACATAACCTGAAATGAGGAGATCATTACAGAACCCATCCAAGGGTTAGTGTTAGGGACCAGGGACATGGCAGGACTGACCTGAAGACCCCACGGAGAGCTGTCTGGGTGGCTGAGTTGACAGTGTAGGTGAGGGTGAGTGTCTGGCTCTGGCTTTGTGTCCAGGAGTCAGCTCTGTGTGGGTGTGTCCTCAGCTGGGCATGCAGATTTCTGCTCCTCTGAATCCTTTCCGGAGTTCCAAATGGCACAGCTTCCTTCTGGGCAGCAGGCTGATTCCTCTGGGATTGCCCAGGTGTCCCCAAATTGTAGGGCACCTACTGCAAGGCCTTTGGGGTCAGAATCCTGAGAACCAAACCAAAGGTTATGGTTAGGGCCCACCACATGGCAGGCCAGATCTGCCAGCACTCTGTCCATCTTTCTGGGGGGGGGGGGGTGTGTGGCAGTTGAGGGATTGGTTCAGGGTGAGTGTCAAGCTCCAGGTTTGCATCCAGGGGCCTGATGAATATGGGGGTGTCCAGAGGTGCGAATGCAGATTTTAGTTCCTTTGAATCCTTTCTGGAGTTCCAAATGGCATGGTTTCTTTCGGGGGGGGTGGCAGGGTGAGTCCTATGGTGTTCCTCACTGTCCCCAATCTCTGAGGCTTTGGAGCCAGGCCGTTGGGGACAGACATCTCAGGAAAGAATCTAGGCTTAAGAGTTTGTGCCTATGGGCATGGCTGCACTGATATGAAAGCACTGTGGTGAGGATCACAGGGGTCTGAGTTGAGAGCATGGTTCAGGATCAGTATCCAGGTCTGGGTTTGTGTCCAGGGGACCGCTGAATGTGGGGGGTGGTCTCAGATGTCCAAGCCAATTTCCCCTACTCTGAATCCTTTCCAGCATTCCAAATAGCCTGGTTTCCTTCTGGGTGGCAAGCTGAAATCTCTGGGATTTCTCACGTCTTGCCCGAGGGCAAGATACGTTTTACAGTAAAAGAATTCACCAGATGAGCTGAACAGCAGAAAAGACACAGCTCAGGAGTAAATCAGTGAACAGGAATATCATGCCAAAAACTTCTTTGAGAACACACTACAGAGCAAGGGAAGATAGGAGAGAAAGCTGAGATATAAAGGACAAACCCTCCAACTTTCCAACATCATTTCCATTGCTGTCAGCTCCTTCCCAGCCAAAAATAAGTCACCTGAGCCATCCTTTTTTCTTCCTGAGTTTGGGGCACTGCAAAGCCCACCAGAGGGGCCAAGGGCACCCCTGTACCTGCTGAGCTGAGCCCATTTGTACCCCAACAGTGAGCAGGTACCAGCCTGGCCCTCTGGTGCTCCATGGTCTGTGGCAGTTCTTCCTTCTGGACCCTGTTTTGCTGCTCTTTCTTCCCTAACCCTGGTCTCAAACTAGGGATTGCTCCTGGAGGAGGAACCCAGGGAGATGAGGCTCAGGAGGGCCTCCCTGCCTGGAATCTCTGTGTGGGGAGTGCACAGCCAACGGATTTTGCCCAGGGACTTGCAAAATGCAGAGAGGCAGATTTCTGTTATCTCTTTCTCTCTCTCTCTAGCCTCATACCAACCAGGAGTTCTTAGAACTTTCTTCAGTGACTTCTAGGTGTAGCTTGGCCACTGTTTCCACTGTTTCCACAGAAAGGCCACTTGAGCATGATCAAACACACGTATAAGCAATTACATTTTTTTTAAAAAAACAACAAGCCAATGCACACAGACCTTTGACAGCAGCACAGGACGCTCAAGGGACCAGAGTCCCTACCTTGGGCAATAGTGGTAGAGGCCGGGTTCTGCCATGCAGGTCCCTAGACCTTTGGCAGTTTCCACGATTGCAAATCCAGACATGCAGAATCCTGAGGGTCAACCTACTAACTGCAAAAGAGCAAAAATTCGTCAGGATTCAGAGAGTGGAAATCCATTTGTACTGGAAAAGAAGGAAGCAGGTTTGTTGTGAATCCAGCAGGGAGGACAGGCATAGATCAAGGCTGCTATATGAGTCACGGAAACTATTGTTTCTCAAGGGTTATGCTGTCTCTGTAAAATGCTATGAGGACTCTCTCTTGAGGAACTCCTGCTTTCCTACCAGTGATGCCCCCAGATTCTGCTTTGCTAGTCCCATGGATTCCTGGGGATACCCAGTTGATAAGCTATGTTGTCCTCATGACAACACTTGCTAATGGACTGAATGTTTGTATCTTGTCCCAATTCAGATGTTGAAGCCCTAACCCTCAAGGAGTGCCATCAGGAGGTATGGGCTTTGAGAGGTGATGAGGTCATGAGATTGGAACCCTTGTGAATGAGATAAAAGCACTTCTGAGAAAAGACCTGAGAGATTGTTCTGCCAGCTGTCAGCCATGCAAGGCTACAACAGGAATATGGGCATCTATAGATAATGAAGTAGTCTCTTGATAGATATCAGATATCCCAGGATCTTGCTTTTGGACTTCTCAGCCTATAGAACTGCAAGGAATAGTACATGTTTTGCTGTTTCAGCCACCCAGTCTGTCATCATTTGTTGAAGCAGCCAGAACTGAATAAGGCAGAGCCCAAGTCCTGGTTAATCCCTGCTTCTACTCATTTCCCCTCAGAAAGAGCTTCTAATCCAGAACTGACCTCTGCTTTCCATACACGTCTTCAGACTCCTTCTGAAGCCCAGACTTTGTAAAAGACTCCTCCCTCATGGCAACCAGCATTCTGTGACTCCTGAGGAATGTCCTCCCTGACTGTATTGAGTCAATCAATCTGATTTTGATTCTGGAGTCCCAGGATCAAGGACTGCATCACGCTCCCAGCTTCATGGGGAGTCTGCTTCTCCCTCTGACCTTCTCCCATCTCATGCTCTCTCTCCCACTCTCTATCTCTCTCTCAAATAAATAAATAAAAATCTTTAAAAATCTGATTTTAACAGACCATAAGCTTGTTCTTGTTGGTCTTAGGAAGATTAGGCATTAGCCCTTCTGAGAAAGTTCTGAATGGCTGCTTCATGAAGGGGTGAACTGTGTCCCCAAAGTCTCTTTTTGCTGCCTTCTAATCGCAGATGCTGAGACAAATCCTCCCAAGTGCTGGTTTTTCAAAGAACTTAATGCTTTGGCTTTGAAGTTCCTCACTTGACAGTTCTGCTTTAATCAGTTTGTGACAAAACAGCCAATTGGTGGTGGATGCAAAGTGCACTGATAAAGTTAATATCAGGGAACAATTTTTTGAGTGTCAAGCATGTGCATGTGTGTGCACACACATATCCATGTGCTAATCATTATGGTAAATGTCTGACAAGAACTAAAACATCAAAAAGTCAGGATACCCCATTAGCTGATATTTTTATTATTCCTACATCCTAAACTATGAAAAACAGGCTCAGAGAATAAGAAGTGGCAAAAAGAATCAAGATTTGAGGCAGTTCGATTTCACAGCCAGCCTTGATCAATAAGCATGTACACCAGTGTGTAGTTTCAGCTCTGTGTAACCTTGCCATAACCTTGGATAAGCCATTCATCTCTCAAGTTCAGGTTCTTGGTCCAAAGAGGGAAGGGGCACAGGTTGAGTACCTCCAGTGGGACTTCCTGGCAGGCTTGTTCATCCAAGCATTCCTGTTTCAGTTTGAGTAATTGAATCCAGTCTTTGTTTTACTGAAGGCCAAGCTTGTCCAGTGTGTCCATGCCACCAGCCAACAGCATTTGTCCATGCCATGTAACAACTGAGCAACATTCATAGGAATGGGGGAGGAAAAGATGTCCATAGGTGTTGACAGATGTTCTGCATGGAGGGACAGGAGCTGGGGCTATCACCTGCCCTGTCGAGTTAAAATAAATGGCAATTATTTGCAACGACATGGATGAAAGTAGAGGGTATTATGCCTAGCGAAATAAGTCAGTCAGAGAAAGACAATTATCATATGATCTCACTCATATGTTGAGTTTAAGAAATAAAACAGAATCACAGGCGAAGAAAGGAAAAAAAATAAAACAAGATGAAGTCAAAGAGGGAGATGAACCAGAAGAGACTTAAAAAAAAATATTTTTATTTACTTATTTGACAAACAGAGATCACAAGTAGGCAGAGAGGCAGGAAGAGAGATAGAGGAGGACGCAGACTCCCCAGGGAGCAGAGAGCCTGATGCAGGGCTCGATCCCAGGACCCTGAGATCATAACCTGAGTTGAAGGCAGAGGCTTTAACCCACTGAGCCAGCCAAGTACCCCCTCAGAAGGTACTCTTAATCACAGGGAACAAACTGAGGGTTCTTGGAGGGGAGGGGGATGGGTGGATGGGGTAACTGGGTGATGGACATTAAGGAAGGCATGTGATACAATAAGCACTGGGTGTTATAGTTATGACTGATGAATCACTAACCTGTATGTCTGAAACTAGTATTATATGTTAATTAATTGTATTTAAATTAAAATTTTCTTTAAAAATAATTTTAAAATAAAATTAAGTAACAATCAAATAATGATCAGAGTTATCCAGCAGGGAATATCAGATCTAGATGTCAGTTAAATTTAAGGGGCTTGCCGAAGTTTAGGAGAGTCACACTAGGTCATTTTCCTGTGTGGGGAAGTCTTCAGGGGCAGTTCCAAAGACAAAGATTATTAATATTTCTCCTTCCCCCATTCCTCCTAGAGCCAAAGATGTTTCCTCCACTCACCCACTGGCCCTGTATGTAGGTGTTGCTTTCTCTCTACCAATCACAAAATCAGTGAGTCGGTATAACTTCACCTTTTCCAATATCCCTCTACTCCCGACCTTTTGTTTTTAATGGCCATGGGCAACAGGGACAAAGACATTTTTAAAAAACTTACAGAGATCTATTATGCTCTACTACCTTGGCCCTCATGGGCCACTGCAAAGGGATTCTGTGAACTGATTACTCAGATGAGTGGTCATTATCTTCAAAAAGGCAGGGGCTGTGATAGACACAGGAACCAAAAAAGCAAGAGTTAATGGACCATCAGAATAATGGAGTACCAATAATTTTTCATCCTTGGCTTGAATGCTCAAGGTCCAGTGTCTCAACAGAATTTTCATTTTGGTCTCATCTGACTCACTTGTCCACCCCTGGGCCAGTTGGCAGTTATACTGAGAACTGGAAATTTTCCTTAGAAGAGAAAAAGTATTTGTCAGGTAAATGCAGGAAATGTCCATTATAGGAAGTTGGGCCTTTTGTCATGGTACTCCATTAGCACCCTCCTGACTGTTAAAGAAAAAAAAAATTGTGACACCCATTAAAGACAGTAAGGAAGATTTTATTCAAGGGATGCTACTACGATGGGATTTTATTTTATAGTATGGGAGAGAAATCTGGCTCAGCTCAGACAAATGGAGATTTATAGCTAAAGAGCATGGTGGGGGTCACTGAATGTAAAATTAAGATGGAACATCAAGGGTAAGGATGAAGGGATTCTGGCTAAACCATCTGGACAGTAATATTGTTGAAGGAAGGCTAGGGTCATAAACTATTTAGAGCAGGGGATAAGGAATTTTTTAAAAGACTTATTAATACATTTTAGAGAGAGGGAGCAGGGGTAGGGGTAGAGGGAGAGGGAAAGAGAATTTTAATCAGACTCTTCACTGAGCATAGAGCCTGAGGTGAGGCTTAATCTCAGGACCGTGAGATCATGACCAGAGCAGAAACCAAGAGTCAAACGTTCAACCAACTGCACCAACCAGGTGCTGTGGGAATAAGGGATTTGATCAGATATTAAGCGTTGTAGATACTGAAGCACCTGGGTGGCCAACTGGTTAACTCTCTGGCTTTGGCTTAGGTCATGATCTGATCCCAGGATCAAGCCTGGCATTGGGATTGCCTCTCAGTGGGAGTCTGGTTCTCTCTCTCCCTCTGCTACTCCCCCTGCTCATGCTCTCTCTCTGTCAAAATAAATAAATCTTAAAAAAAAAAAAAAAGAGTGGTAAGATACCAGGGGCGAGAGATAAGGAATTTGATCAGATATCAAAAGTAGGATAGGAGATTGCTGAAAAATTGACTAAGCAGGTTTCTTGCTAAAACTGGGCTAAGTGGGCAGAGCCTGAGGTCAAGGCTGGACAGAAAGAGGACTCAGAGGAACTTGACTCAAGTCTGGTCAAGGAGAAAATCTTCATCATCCATGACCATTGTATTTTCTGCAGTCACACATTTTACTAATTCTTTTATCAGACATTCAGTGAACGAGAAACATGAACACAGCAGCAATAATAATACATGTAAGCGCTCTAGCAGAGACAAAGGCAGTATAGGAATCCACCTCATCAGATTTAGAATATGTATGACTCCATGACTGAATTACTACCACTGCTTGACTTTACTGTTGAGATTAAGATGTAGTACAGAGGATCAGAGGGAAGGGAGGGAAAACTGAATGGGAGTCATCAGAAAGGGAGACAAACCATGAGGCACCTTTAACTATAGGAAACAAACTGAGGGTTGCTGGGGGGGAGGGGAGTGGGAGACATGGAGTAACTGGGTGATAGGCATTAAGGAGGACACGTGATGTGATGAGCACCAAGAGTTATCCACAATTGATGAGTTACTAAATTCTCTGAAACCAATGATGTACTATCTAATGGCTAATTGAATTTAAATATCTAAAAAAGACACTTAAAAAAAAAAGATGTAGCATAACTCACAATATCCTTTGACTGGAAGAATGTGCGGACTTTCCACACCTCTGCTGTCCAAGTCCCATGGCTAGTAGCCACATGTGGCTAATGACCACTTAAAAGGTGGCCAGTTCAAATGGAGAAATGCTGGAAAAGCAGCATAAACACTGGCTTTCAAAGACATATTGTAACCAAAGGTCAGAGAGTATTGCCACCCTCACATCACAAACATCGCATGACTTCTACAGCTAATGAGAGTGGGACCCAAGATGGGAGAGGTCAACCTGAAAGTCCATGATGTCAGAAAGAACATGGGGAAGAAAGAGTCACAATCCTGGAGTGGATGGGCTGAGGACTGTCAGAATGCCTTTTTTTTTTTTTTTTTTGGTGATTCTGTATACGGACAAGGAGAATTCACTGGAGATGACATCTGTATGCCTCACATTTTCAAGGGAAAATTATGAAAACGCATATAGACCCACAGCCATAGTTTAATTATGTTTGAAATGTATTCAGACCTACTCCAGTCAGTAAATTGCATACTTTCACATTTAGCTTCTCAATTTTCTCTTCGGCCCCTCCCATTCTTGAAATCCCAACACAAAACCCATCTCTTGCCTAAGGACCATAAACTACCTCACTATCAAAGGCCACAGTTCATTCATTCATTTGAGTCATTCAAAGCAACCTAATCTTGAGTGATGTCTTAGGTGCTCTTCTAGGGACTGGTGACACTGAACAAAACAGGTAAAGATCTCACTTTCATGGAGCCTATCTGGTATTTAGGGGAAAATCTTTCCTTATCAACATGAAAAGACTTATTATGGATGTTGCTTAGAATTTCAGTTTTTTTTTTTTTTTCTTGACAGTATCTCAGGTGATCATCTTTGAGGTGGTTCTCCTGAAAATCCCTTTGTGGGGTACTGATTCAACTTTCTGAGTCAGACACTTTCCTAAAGACAGGGGTCACAGGAAAAGTGACAACTGTCACTCTTGCAGTAAGAACAGGGATCACAATGCTTGAAACAGAGATATGCTGCTCAGCTGTCAGAAAGTCCACAAGGCTCCAAATGTGTGTGGCCAGCTAATAGAACCTGTAACTCAGAGGTTATCATCCTGAGAGCAATGGGAAATCCCTCTAGTTAAGGACTCTCCTTGACGTAAGCTTGACAATGGCCTTGATTCACTTGCTATGATGTTTAGGTAATTATACACATTAAGAAAAGTGCACAAGGCACTTACATTTCCATGATACCATCAAGGATATTGTTGTTTTATTAAAATGTTACATCTAGAGCTGTAACGTATAGAGTAGTTAAGTCAATCACTATGTGGTACAGGTGAGACTATTGTAACAGCCATACTTCCATAAAAAAGAAAATTTTTTTATGGTTTCTGATCTAGGAATCAGCCAGTGAATAATTCTATATCAGTGTCCAGTTACCGGGCTAAACATGTAATTTATTTATACTTCTGAGGGTAAGCTGAATTGTGATCACTGAGCCAGCTGTGTTCTAGTAACTACTCATTTACCCAACATAACAGGTATAAGAAGGTAAAAGGCTTCTAAGGAGACTGGTTATTTATATTTTGAACCACATCTTGGCAGGTATAACTTGCAACTTGTGCTTAGTGGTAAGATTTCTGATCTTTACTTTCTCCTTCCCTTGGCAAGTCAAGTTAGTTAAAAAGTAAATAGAGTTGAGTCCATTATTTTTCGTAAATGTTTACAGAGCTATAGAACTCTCAAGCTTTCTTTACTAGACAGGATTAGATCACATTAGTGATAAAGATCAGAATGATTTACATTGCTAAAATGAGAACTGCCTGTCAGTTTGGAGAAAGCTCATTTTTATAACCAACAGATTGGCTGGGCTAGAGATTAATGAGTGCTATGGGTGGGGTGATGAAAGTGATACATTCAATGACCTGTGGAATTTGTTCTGTAATTTCCCCACTCCTCTGGTCAGCAGAGCATCTTCTTCAGTACCCAGCACTGCCCATAACTGCATTCAGAAAATCATTCTACAAAAATGGTTATTTGTTTTGCCTTTTTTATAATTTTTAAAAACATTTTACTTATTTACTTGACACACACACACACAGAGAATGAGAGCACAAGCAGGGGGAGCAGCAGAGGGAGGGGGAGAAGCAAGCTTCCTGCTTGGTGGGATTGCACAAGGGCTGAAGAAGACAGAGTGGGAAGGGGACAAGGAGAATAGTGTCCTTGGAAACAGAGCTTCTTGGGAACAGAGCCCACATCTATTTCTATGTTTATCTCACTGCTATAAACTCAGGTCATAGCACAGTGCCTGCAGCAGAGTCATGGAAGTGCTCCAGAACTGATAACTATTGCTATTTATACTACTAAAATTCCCCCACAAGGGGCCAAGTGTCATAGCTTCTCCCAGTTCCCCACACGGAATGCAATGAAGAATCAAACTATTGGGTTAAGAATGGTGAGAGGCGTTTAACAGGACCCAGATCACAGGAGCCATATTGTATTGCAGGACCAGGGGTCTTACCAGTGACTAGGTATTCACTCCTCTTGAGAGGCTAGCTCCTTGGATCTCCCTCTTCAATCCTCTGAACCTATGTCTGGCATCAGAAACAAAAGTAAACATAACTTATCTCCCTTGTTTATTTTTTACTATTATTTGTTACAGAGGAAGAGAGAGATCACAAGCAAGGGGAGCAGCAGGCAGAGGGAAGGCAGGCCCCCCACTAGAGCCTGGTATGGGATCCAGTCCCAGGACCCTGGGATCACGACCTGAACCAAAGGTAGATGCTTAACTGAGTAAGCTACCCAGGCATCCCTTATTGTCCTTCTTTAAAATTTAATGTATTCTCTCTCCCTCTCTCTTTGTCCCCACTCTGTCACTCATACTCACACAATCACAGAGTCACAGACAATAGCAAGGTATTTCCCATTCTAATTCGCTAAGGCACTATGAGCTAAAGCTCAACAGAATCACTTTGCTGCTCTACCGTGCCCTGATCCCTTCTCTGTCCCCAAGCTCGATCTATAACTCAAGTGTCACAGTGGTGGCTCTTTCTGCCCTCCCTCCACAAGGCTGTCATCAGCACACTCTTCCCTGTGGCTCCACTCCCCGGCACTGGCTGCCTTTGGCCTACTGGTATGCCCTCTCCTAGAGCCTTTCCACTCTCCCTGAGGGGAAAAGAACCCTTACTTCTCCCTGGTGGCTGTCACGTGTCCGCTATATATTGTGATGATCAGCCCGATTAAGAGATTGGGAACTAAAAGACCGGCTTCTGGTTATGGATAAAACTAACTCTGGGGCTTGGGACACATGACAGCAGCACATGGTGGTAGAACTGAGATGGTTAGGGAGTTAATCTGCATTTTCACATCTGGTCACCAGCAGAACAAAGAGGACACCCCAGATCTCCTATCTCCCAGAACAGTACTCTTCAAGTAACTTACAGCACCATCCTTCTCCAGCTTTGGAAGTGGCACTTTTCCAACCCCAAAGTCTTGATTCTAGACAGCACTCCGAGAGATACTCCCTCCAGAATCACCCCTGGCTGGAAGTAGTGGTTGGCCAAGGCCTCCCAAATATCTTCCCTTCAGAGTTGCGCTTGCATCAAACTCAAAACTGTGGCATGTACGGAACTTTCCTGTCGGCCTCTAGCTCTAATGACCTATTGGACTTCAGAGGTGCTCTTTTATACCCACTTACCTTATAACATCAACGTGTGACTCCTCTAGAATTCTCGCCATGGTTTTTCTCCTGTACTAATTGTTATGGACTGAATTGTGTCCCCACAAAATTCATATGAAGAATTCCTAATCTCCAGTGTGACTGCATCTGGAGATAGGGCCTACTTAGAAGGAGGTACTGAAGGCTTGGTGAGGTCACAGGAGTCCTAATCTGCTAGGACTGGTGTCCTCATAAGGGGGAAACACATGAAAGCACTCGCCCTACCTCCCCTCTGGGGGCCCACAGAGAAGAGGTCATCTGAGGGCACAGTTGAAAAGATAGTGATCTATAGACCAACAAGAAAAGGCTCACTGAAGACCAACCTTGCTGGCACCTTGATCTGGAACTTCTGGCCTCCAGATCTGTGAGAAAATACATTTCTGTCATTTAAGCCCCCCAGCCTGTGTTTGGTATAGCAGCCTGAGTAGACAAAAATATACTGATAAAGCCTTCTTTCAAGCTTGGGAGAAACTTTCTATATACACTGTGCTCCATGCTTTCTCTCCATAGCCATTGCTAATATTTGAGCCAGGGAAGTCATAAATACTAGGTATGTTGGAATTGGATAGGGGATCAATAACCATCTAACTCAGTATCCCCAGCTATGTAGAATTAACACACATACACATAGGCACACAGACACAGACACACACACACACACACACACACTACAAACATGGTTATCCCACTTAATTACATTGGTGATTTCTTGATACCCAAGCCCACATGTCAGCTCCCCTTCGGAGTACTAACCTCACTATCTCCCTGTGACCTACCCACCTCCATGCAGACCTAGGACCTTATACCTCAACTCCTGCCAAGCTAATGACAAAAGTTTATGATTCAGTTCCTACCTCTCCTGCTTTATTCATGACCTCTTAAAGTCTAGTGACCCATCCTCCTCTTCTTTCTAAAAAAACAAACCAAACCAAACCAAACCCACTGCTTCCTGGGAACCTTTCAGATTTTTTTTTTAATTTTTAAAAAAATTTTTATTTCTTTTCAGCAGAACAGTATCCATTGTTTTTGCACCACACCCAGTGCTCCATGCAATACGTGCCCTCCCCAATACCCACCACCTCGTTCCCCCTACCTCCCACCCACCCCTTCTAAGTCCTCAGATTGTTTTTCAGAGTCCATAGTCTCATGGTTCACCTCCCCTTCCAATTTCCCTCAACTCCCTTCTCCTCTCCATCTCCCCTTGTCCTCCATGCTATTTGTTATGCCCCACAAATAAGTGAAACCATATGATCATTGACTCTCTCTGCTTGACTTATTTCACTCAGCATAATCTCTTCCAGTCCCGTCCATGTTGCTACAAAAGTTGGGTATTCATCCTTCTTTCAGATGTTTTTTACCTCTATAATCTACTGGAGGATAACAATGTACCAGAACCCTTGAGTGACCATTAATGTCTACTGGTCACATCGTGTATGGTACGTAGGGCCCTATTCTGTGTTCTTAACAATCATGACTTTGACTCGTAGCTGAAGGTGGACTTTAACTGGAGTCTATTGTGCAAATACCTGAAGCAGGAAGTCCCCTGCCCAGTGAATGAGGCATGCAGACTTCCATAGGTCTTGAGGTCCTCTCTTCAAATATACACATTCACTTTGAACAGTCGTACCCTCCTCGAGGGAAAAGACGACCATCCAAAATCAGCGTGTGACCTCAGAGAGTTGCTGCTAGATTGCAGGCAGTGTTAGCGTCCTCCAGTTTGTTGGCCCCTCGGTGCTAGAAATCCCCGTTTCTATACACAAGCTTCCTCTCAAAATTCTAACCAATTAATGGAGGCAACTGGGCAATTTTCTATTGACATAACAAAAGTCCAAGGCTATGTATTCTGAAACAAACAATTTTGTCCTCTATTGGGTTTGCTATTTTAGTAGAATTATGTGTAAGAGAGGCAGTTAGAAAGAGCTTTTGATGTACAAATTTAAATTTGAACTTATTCTAATTTTGAACTTTATTCTCTTCCCTCTCCCTGGAGAAATTCTTACATGTCCTTTTTAAAAAAGATTTTATTTATATATCTGACAGAGAGACACTGCAAGAGAGGGAACAGAAGCAGAAAGAGTGGGAGAGGGAGAAGCAGGCTTCCCACCAAACAGGGAGCCTGATGTGGGTCTCAATCCCAGGACCATGGGATTATAACCTGAGCCTAAGACAGATGCTTAACAACTGAGCCACTCAGGCACTACTTGTTTCATGTTCTTAATAGAACTTAGAGTTTTTATATAGAATATGGATGGTTACCATGATTCTATAGTGCCTTGCTTGACCGAGATATAAAAGTATACAAGCATCAGCTTTCAAAGGATTACCTCCAGCAAATTCTTATGTTTACCATAATGTTAATTTTTAAAATTTACTTGTTTAGATGCAGTACAAAAAACAGATGTTTGTCATTTTTGTAGCAAATTATTACTGGTTTTTCATTCATCTTTAAGAGTCCTGGTGAAGACATTTGGTTCCCCTTGAAGTACTGAAAAGAAGATACTAAAAAATATTTGGGAGTGACTGGGTTGTTTAGTCGGTTGAGTGGCTGCCTTCAGCTCAGGTCATGATCCCAGGATCCTGGGATCGAGTCCATCTTCAGTCTCTCTGCTCAGCAGAGAGCCTTCTTATACCTCTCCCTTTGCCTGAAGCTCTGCCTACTTGTGCTCTCTCTGTCAAATAAATAAATAAAATCTTTTTAAAAAATTGGAAGGGCTCCTCAGTCACTCATTCCTACTATCCCCATTTGTACATAAGGAAAGGCAGTGCAAAACTGGAGGGAGGACCCCAGAATGAAAATGAAAGAAAGAAAGAAAATGAAAAAGAAAGAAAATGAAAGGGGAATTGGCTGAGAGACTAGAACCGAAGCTTCACCAAAGTATAGCCTTCCAGGAAGTAGAAAATGGGATGTTTCTTTCCAGCTTGGAGAGTATGGGAGCTTGGATAAAAGAAACAAGCAAAATCCCAATGAGGCTCTGGAGGAATGGGGTGGGATACCCAGGTGACCAGTA
Organism: Mustela putorius furo; assembly: GCF_011764305.1. Lineage (NCBI taxonomy): Eukaryota > Metazoa > Chordata > Mammalia > Carnivora > Mustelidae > Mustela > Mustela putorius. The sequence continues at coordinate 25,251 of NW_025421398.1, forward strand.
GGTTACAAACCCTGATTCTACCCATTTTCATTAAAAAGAAAAAAAATACCCTGCAGTTCATCCTCTTCATGCCCCTCCCTCCTGCAAAGAGTACAAAGCAGTGACTCTCGAGGTACATAAAAATTAGTGAGACATAAACCAACAATCACAAACGTTTCAGAAAAATCAAGCCACGGAAAAAAAGAACAGCTTTAATATGTTTTATCCTTTCTTTCAAGAGAGAATATGCACCTAAGGGGGGAAAAAGTGTTAGACATTAACATCAATGTAATTAAATTAATCATATGGATAAGCCAGAATATCTTATCATGAAATGAGAACAGGCAGTTATAAAAATAATTAACCAATATCTTGGAAATACAAATAGCAACAGCAGTAAAAAGAAACCTCTCAAAGAGATGGGTTGAATAGCAGAATGAGCACTGCTTAAAACCGAACCAGAGAGAATATCAAGCTAAGGAATTCTCTAAGAAGGCAACCCAAGGAAGAAAAAGACAAAAGCTCTGAGTGACAGGTAAGGAATTATAGAAGACAGACCTAAAAGTTCCAGTAGAGGTCTACAGACATCCCATTGGTTTGTCATCTTTCCTGCTTATCTTCTCAGCCAAAAGTAAAGCACCTCAGCGCTGTTGGACTTTTTCCTAGTTATTGTTTGCTTCTGGCTCAGAATCTCAAAGTGCTGGTTTGGGCCCCAGTTTTCCCCCAGGATTCCCCTACCAGCACCTGTGACTTTTTCAGACAGCCTCCTCAGGAAGCCCAGGACAACCAGCAGCTTCAGCGCTACCCAGTCCCTAGCACTGTGCCTCCTAAGCTAACACTTCATTACACTCTACCCGTCGAGAGCCGGTCCGAGGCAACACCCCAGGACTCCAAGGAGTCCAGCTGCCAGATGCCAATCCAGCGATGAGAAAGCTCCTGAGCTCCAGAAAACCACATGGGGACGCTGAGCCCCAAGGCCCCTGCATCATGGTCCCGCCCCTCCATGCAGCTGCCAGATGCCAATCCAGCGATGAGAAAGCTCCTGAGCTCCAGAAAACCACATGGGGACGCTGAGCCCCAAGGCCCCTGCATCATGGTCCCGCCCCTCCATGCAGACCACGCCCCTTTATCAGCCAGGCTCTGTTGGAGTGCGGGGCCTTGTGGGAGTTGTGGTCCCCCCAGGGCCTCCAGCCTCCTGCGGGAAGGTGGGGCTGGCAGCTGGAAGAACCCGGGAACCACAGCTGCGAAGGACGCCTCTGCCTCCCTGGGAACTCGGGCTCTATGGCGGCCAATTAGGCAGGACCACGTGAGTCTCCAAAACAAGAGCAGGAGCAGGCTGGGCACCTTCCCCTAGGCCCGCCTCCTTTCCCGCCCTCCCGCTCTCTCGCCCTCCCTCTCAGGTTTGGAAATTGATGAGGGAGCAGGAGGCTGACTGAGGACAAAGCAAAAGCTGGCACCTTGCACCCCCTCTCCACCGGCTCTTCTCGGTAATATGTGTAACATTCCTCAGGCACCCTTGGCCACCATAAACGAGAAACAAAGAGTTAACTTGCATAATCCTGCAAGACAGGAATTTCCCAACTATCTTGATGTTAATGGCTTGGTAAAAGACAACTCCTTTTTAGCATATGAAAACTCCGTTGAAACATCCCTTTCCCTCACCTTCCCCCAACCACAGAGTACTTAACCTGCCATCTCTGACAACCCCAGGGCAGCAGCTCTTCCTGTGCACAGGTACTGTCCCCGTGCTTTAATAAACCACCATTTTGCACCAAATATGTCTCAGGAATTCTTTCTTGGTCATCGGCTCTGGACCTCAGCCCACTGAACCTCACCTAGGTTCTAGAACTTCATCAACTCTTTCCCTTAAAAATTTATGGTCCATATGGTTTTAACATTAAATATAACTAAGATGTTATTTTCTTTTTAGAATCCTGTCCTTCACATCAATAACCTTTCACTACAAATTCAGGTTACTTTTGTATTACTAAAACACATATTGTTAAAGGAAAAAAAAAAAAAAAGCTGTCTCCGACTGAGTGTGAGCTAATGAGTCTAACAGCTACTCAGGTGATACCAAAAATCCATCATGGTTCCTCATTCCCAAAGAAGATTCACTGCCTTTGATGGGGGACAATAACATGGTCATTCTGGAGGTGGAATGCCTGGCCATGTTTCCTCACTGGTCTGTCAAGCTTCAAACAGGGAACTCTTTACGGTAAGATGCCAGGTTTCACCACTGTCCCAGCTGCTTTTCTTGTAGCCCCTACAAGTTTTGGAATTTTCCCTCCAGCCCAGTTCTCAAAAGCTAAAGGTTGCTCAACTCCCTTGCAACTCCCTGGTGCCAGCTTCAGGCCCAGATCCTTCAAGCAAAGTCCTTAGTGCCTCTCAGTGATGAGGGAGCATGAGGCTGGCTGAAGACAAAGCAAAAACTGGCGCCTTGCACTCCCCTCATCCCCCTTTCCATCCGCTCCCCCTCAGTCAGATGTGTAGCATCCCTCAGGCAGCCCTGACTGCCATGAACAATAAGCAAATAGTTAACTTGCAGAGCTCACAATCCTGCTAGACAGGAGTCTCCCTTGGCTTACAAGTGTCCTAAATCTCACTAACAAAGACGATTGATAGCAGGATTGTGACATCCCACCAACAAGTCTCCCAACTATCTTAATCTTAATGGCTGGTCTAAAGACAACATTGATCAATCCTCAAGGGCAAGGCCTCAGGTAGGCCTTGGACATCCTGGCACCTTGTAGGCCCTCTTTAGCATATGAAAACGCCATTGAAACCTTCCTTCCCCTCACCTTCCCCCAACTGCAGGGTACATAACTTGCCATCCCTCACAACCGGGGGCAGCTGCATCTCCGCCTGCCCACGGGTCCTTGTCCCCGTGCTTTAATAAACAACCTTTTTGCACCAGAGACGTCTTAAGAATTCTTTCTTAGCCGTCGGCTCCGAACCTCACCCCACCGAACCTGACTTAGGTTCTGGGACTTCATCATCAGCACCTACTGCTCTCCTCTCCTGGTGGTCTCTCCAGAAGGGGTCTTCTCTAGCTCTTCTAGCAGGAGATGGGCACTTCCCATCTACCCCTGTTGCCGGACCAACCTTACCTATCCTGCAGGGTCAGGTCGGCCTGGCTTTTTATCTGTTGTTCTCTTCTGAGTGGTGAGTTTGTCATAGATACTGTGCTTTGCTTTTGTCAGGATTTACCATGGACTATCAAAACCCATTTCATGTGCCAGTGAAGCCTAAGAAACATTCCTGATGAGAGAACCAGGAGCTCAAACAGATCATATTTATCCTGAATGTTCTGTCCAAAATGAAAAATACATTTCTGAGGAGCCTCAAGATCTCTGAGAAGGGAAGTTTCACCAACTCTGTCATGTAGTGGCATCAATTCCGATTCTGTGTCAATTTTCCTACTTTCCCAGCTAGTAATTCTCTACCTCAGAAAGCCCACTCTCAACCGTTTCCTCTCTCAAAGGCAGTTGCTCTTAGAGTCTGCACATGGCACTTGGGACCTGCTGGTAGTTGGCTACTGCCCTCTGTACCTTGGGTCTAACAGCTGCGGGGCATCAAGATGAGAACGTCTCTTGTTCTAAGACTTAATATAGTTTGGGGCACATGGTAAGCAATAATTACTTTTTTTGTTGATCCAAGTGTTTGACCTTTCTTAATTATTCTAGTACCACAATTTACTTGTTCTAAGATTTGTTCCCCCCCCTCAATTTTAATATCTCTTAAGGTGGCACTCACCTTGCACTTGATGACATATGCTAGTTTAACTGACAGCATTTCTCTTTCTTAGTTGAACATAAACTATAGTGCATCTTACCCTTGATGAAAGCTAGGATGCAATTAAATACTCTATTATGGTTATGATTCTGATATTTTAAATCCTCCAGTAGCTCCCTGTGCCCCCACAGTGTAGTACCTCACCTCCTTGGCATAGTATACAAACCATCTCACCCCCAATGTTAACCCCGGGGCTCAGCCTCCATCCCCAGATGATGCTGCCAGATCAGTTGTTGGTTGTCATGAACTTGCTGTAGTTTCCCAAATGCACTGTGCTGCCTCCTGGCACTTTGAAACTTGACACACTCATCCTCATTCTTCTGCTTTGCCCTTGTGTATCACCTCCCCTGAAAATCTGTTCCTAAGTGGCTTTTCCCAGCTCCAACCTACCCTTGGCAGTCTTTTATCTCCCTGTGGTAAAGCCTGTCACACTGCACCATGGACATGCCCGTTATCCCCCTGAGAAGAGAAAAGGGACAGTGAGGGCCCCCCAGCATTTGCAGCTCTAGTTCAGAGCCCCATGCCTGGCTTGCAGGAAATGCTGGATCATGAAGACAAACGGAGATCATCCTCTGGCTAAAACCAGCTCTTCTTTGCCTACCGCAGGATCTGGATCAATAAATAGCAGCCAGTTATTATTGCTGTTTTTCTAGGGATTTTTCCCCCATATATTTCCCAGGTCTTTACTCTTTTTACATCACTTTAATTCAGGCTTCAACCACTTCCTAGTCAGATCAGGTGAAATCATTTTCCTTCCCATACCCTCGATGTATTTCATACCTAGTAATTTTTTTTAAAGATCTTATTTACCCATTTGACAGACAGATCACAAGTAGGTAGAGAGGCAGGCAGAGAGAGAAGGGGGAAGCAGGCTCCCTGCTGAGCAGAGAGCCCGATGTGGGACTCTATCCCAGGACCCTGAAATCATGACATGAGCCGAAGGCAGAGGCCTAAACCACTGAGCCACCCAGGAGCCCCCATACCTGATAATTTTTAATCAATGTGGATTTGCTGCATCAAATAGTTCCTTCTTCTTCAAATATAAATATATAAATATATTGATCAAGTCATTCGCATGTCTTAGGAGAATGTCATATCTTTAGTAGCAAACTTGAAATCTTGGCCATTGGTTTTGATTTTTGTTTTGGTTTGATTTGGTTCGGTTTTTGTAATTTTAAAAATCCTTCCAGCCCTTGGCTCTGTCTGACCTGATTGCTTTCAGCTGTTTCTGCAACAAAATTGTCCCGGCAGCAAAAACTCTCAGTTTTCAGTGGTGCCCCCTTCTGAACACTTTGTTAATAAAAAGCTTTTTTTTTTTTTGGCTATGGTAAATGTGTAACAACAATGAGATATTTCAAAGAGGTGAACCACAGATAGATTTCTCTAAGGGTGGGGTGAGGGTTGCTCAAAAAGGAACTTTACAAGGCTTTTAAAGATATTGATAATCATTATAACTTAACGTGACTTATTGTTACTGTGCTCTTAACTGGTCAAACACTTATTGGCTTCCAAGAAAGACTAACATAGTTCTAGATGGTTCTAGCGGCGTTCTAGCACAGGGTCTCATGAGGCAGGGATTCTAGCCACTGGCTGTGCAAGGCATGAGGCCTGTTAGTGATTCTATTTTTTCCTCTGCAGAATGGGCCCTCAGGTCCTTTCTACCCAAATAAATAATGTGGTGATTCTCTCAGCGAGTTGTACTTTTGGTTTAAACAGCTAACTGTCTCTTAAAAAAAAGTCCTTTTAAAAAAATCTTTTTTTTTTTATTTTTAATTTTTTAATCCCATATGTTTAGTCTGATCCTGGAACTTGGTCATTTTGACCTTGTCTGCTGATTAAAATATTCTCTCCAAAATGTCAGTTATTTGCAGGTACTTGCACTGTAGATATTCTTTACATATTTTTTAAAAAAATCCATTCACGATCCTTAGTGAAAATCTCGGGAATCTGAAAGACTACCATTTGCTATTCATCGAATAGTTACTGTCTCCACTAAGTGACAGGGCTTCAGAGAACGTGAGCTCACAAGAAATGTAGCCTTTTTTCTACTTTCTGCTACCATGTTCATTTCTCTGTTACTCAGAGGAGCCTTCTTTGTAGAAACATATTATCCAATCTTTTAAAAATCATAAAGCTGAATTTAAATTCTGTCCCTTCATTCCCCACAATGCTTAAAAAGCCAATCAAATTTTGTTCCATTTTTTAAGAGCCCATAGATGGCATTTTTTAATGTTGCGTTTTTGAGTTTTCATCACTATTTATGTTACTTCTACTTCACAGATAAACAATTGCTAATGACAATGTGAACTTCCTACAAATGTGCAATCAAAATCCCTAGGTACACATTACTGAAGTTCTTTGTTCCCTTTAAACATTATTTCCCTCTTGATAGGCATTCTTGTTTTGTACTGTATTGCATTATAAAGTTTTTTTTAACAGACTGCATTTTTTAGAGTAGTTTGGGGATCAAAGTAAAATTCCCTTTCCCCACATACACACAGCCTTCCCCATTATCAACATCCTGTACCACGGTGATAATTTGTCACCCTTACTGACCCTACACTGACACATCATTATCACCCCAAAGTCCACAGTTAACATTAGAGTTCACTCTTGGTGGGGCACCAGGGTGGCTCAGTGGGTTAAGGCTTCTGCCTTCGGCTCAGGTCATAATCTCACAGTCCTGGGATTGAGCCCCACACCAGACTCCCTGCTTGGCAGGGAGATCCTGCTTTCCCCCAACCCCTGCTTTCCCTGCCTGCCTCTCTGCCTGCTTTGATGCCTGTCAAATAAATAAATAAAATCTTAAAAAAAACCTTTTCTCATAGAGTTCACTCTTGGTATAGTACCTTATGCATTTTGACAACTGCATAGCGATATATATCTAAAATATCATACATATCATACAGAACATTTTCACTGCCCTAAAAATCCTCTGTGCTCTGCCTATTCACCCTCCTCCTCTCCTAACTGCTACAAACCGCTGACCTTTATACCATTTGCATAGTTCTGCCTTTTCTAGAAGGTCATATAGTTGGAACCTTGCAACATGAAGCTTTTTCAAATTGACTTCTTTCACTTATTATGATGAATTTTGTTTGTTCCATGTCTTTTCATTGCTTGATAGCCATTTCTCTTTATCGCTGAATCATATCCCATTGTCTCAACGGACAACAGTTTATCTATCCATTCTCCTCCTGAAGGACATCTTGGTTACTTCCAAATCTTGGCACTTAGGGGTAAAGCTGTTATAAACACAGGTTTATATGCAGGTTTTTGTGTACACAAAGTTTTCAGCTCTTTTGGGTGAGTACCAAGGAGCACGATTGCTGGATCATATGGTAAGAATATGTTTAGTTTTGTAAGAAACTGCCCAACTGTCTTCCAAAGTGGTAGCACCATTTTGGTGTTCTCACCAGAATGAATGAGAGTTTCTCTTGTTCCTCATCGTCAAAAGCATTTTATGCTGTCAGTATTTTGGATTTTAGCCATTCTAATAGATGTGTAGTGATATATCATTGTTCTATTCATTTATTTATTTATTAAAGATTTTATTTATTTATTTGACAGAGAGAGATCACAAGAAGATGGAGAGGCAGGCAGAGAGAGAGAGAAAGGGAAGCAGGCTCCTGCTGATCAGAGAGCCTGACGCGGAACTTGATTCCAGGCCCTGAGATTGTGACCTGAGCCAAAGGCAGCGGCTTAACCCACTGATTAAACCCCTCATTGTTCTTTGAATTTACAATTCCTTAATTATACATGCTATGGATCATCACAGCATCCTTTCATATCATTATTGCCATCTCTATATCTTCTTCAGTGAGGTGTCTGTTCCAGTCCTTTGCCAATTTTTCAATCAGGTCGTTCATTTTCTTATGGTTGAGTTTTAGTATATATATATATATATATGATTATTATTTTTTTATAAACATATGTTTTTATCCCCAGGGGTACAGGTTTGTGAATTGCCAGATTTACACACTTCACAGCACTCACCATAGCACATACCCTTCCCAAAGTCCATAACTTCACCCCCCTTCTCCCAACCCTCCTCCCCCCAGCAACCCTCAGTTTGTTTTGTGATATTAAGAGTCACTTATGGTTTGTCTCCCTCCCAATCCCATCTTGTTTCATTTATTCTTCTCCTACCCCCTTAACCCCCATGTTGCATCTCCACTTCCTCATATCAGGGAGATAATATGATAGTTGTCTTTCTCTGCTTGACTTATTTCGCTAAGCATGATACCCTCTAGTTCCATCCACGTCGTCGCAAATGGCAAGATTTCATTTCTTTTGATGGCTGCATAGTATTCCATTCTGTATGTATACCACATCTCCTTTATCCATTCATTTGTTCATGGACATCTAGGTTCTTTCCATAGTTTGGCTATTGTAGACATTGCTGCTAGAAACATTCGGGTGCACGTGCCCCTTCGGATCACTACGTTTGTATCTTTAGGGTAAATACCCAGTAGTGCAATTCCTGGGTCATAGGGAAATTCTATTTTCAACATTTTGAGGAACCTCCATACTGTTTTCCAGAGTGGTTGCACCAGCTTGCATTCCCACCAACAGTGTAGGAGGGTTCCCCTTTCTCCGCATCCTCGCCAGCATCTGTCATTTCCTGACTTGCTCATTTTTGCCATTCTGACTGGTGTGAGGTGATATCTCATTGTGGTTTTGATATGTATTTCCCTGATGCCGAGTGATGTGGAGCACTTTTTCATGTGTCTGTTGGCCATCTGGATGTCTTCTTTGCAGAAATGTCTGTTCATGCCCTCTGCCCATTTCTTGATTGGATTCTTTGTTCTTTGGGTGTTGAGTTTGCTAAGTTCTTTATAAATTTTGGACACTAGCCCTTTATCTGATATGTCATTTGCAAATATCTTCTCCCATTCTGTCAGTTGTCTTTTGGTTTTGTTAACTGTTTCCTTTGCTGTGAAAAAGGTTTTGATCTTGATAAAATCCCAATAGTTCATTTTTGCCCTTGCTTCCCTTGCCTTTGGTGATGTTCCTAGGAAGACGTTGCTGCGGTTGAGGTCGAAGAGGTTGCTGCCTGTGTTCTCCTCAAGGATTTTAATGGATTCCTTTCTCACATTGAGGTCCTTCATCCATTTTGAGTCTATTTTTGTGTGTGTTGTAACGAAATGGTCCGATTTCATTTTTCTGCATGTGGCTGTCCAATTTTCCCAACACCATTTATTGAAGAGGCTGTCTTTTTTCCATTGGACATTCTTTCCTGCTTTGTCGAAGATTAGTTGACCATAGAGTTGAGGATCTATTTATGGGCTCTCTATTCAGTTCCATTGATCTATGTGTCTGTTTTTGTGCCAGTACCATGCTGTCTTGATGATGACAGCTTTGTAATAGAGCTGGAAGTCCAGAATCGTGATGCCACCAACTTTGGCTTTCTTTTTCAATATTCCTTTGGCTATTTGATGTCTTTTTTGGTTCCATAATTTTTAGGATTATTTGTTCATTTCTTTGAAGAAAATGGATGGTATTTTGATAGGAATTGCATTAAATGGGTAGATTGTTTTAGGTAGCATAGACATTTCCACAATATTTCTTCTTCCCATCCAGGAGCATGGAACATTTTTCCATTTCTTTGTGTCTTCCTCAATTTCTTCATGAGTATGTTATAGTTTTCCGAGTATAGATTCTTAGCCTTTTTGGTTAGGTTTATTCTTAGGTATCTTATAGTTTTGGGTGCAACTGTAAATGGGATTGATTCCTTAATTTCTCTTTCTTCTGTCTTGTTGTTGGTGTAGAGAAATGCAACTGATTTCTGTGCATTGATTTTATAACCTGACACTTTACTAAATTCCTGTACAAGTTCTAGCAGTTTTGGAGTGGAGTCTTTTGGGTTTAACACATATAGTATCATATCATCTGCAAAGAGCGATAGTTTGACTTCTTCTTTGGATGCCTTTAATTTCATTTTGTTGTCTGATTGCTGAGGCTAGGACTTCTAGTACGATGTTGAATAGCAGTGGTGATAATGGACATCCCTGCCGTGTTCCTGACCTTAGCAGAAAAGCTTTCAGTTTTTTTTTTTCCATTGAGAATGATATTTGCAGTGGGTTTTTCATAAATGGCTTTGATGATATTGATGATATTGATGACATATTGATGATATGTGCCTTCTATCCCTGCACTTTGAAGAGTTTTGAGCAGGAAGGAATGCTGTACTTTGACAAATGCTTTTTCAGCAACTATTAAGAGTATCATATGTTTCTTGTTCTTTCTTTTATTAATGTGTTGTATGACGTTGATTGATTTGCAGATGTTGTACCAACCTTGCAGCCCTGGAATAAATCCCACTTGGTCGTGGTGAATAGTCCTTTTAATGTACTGTTGAATCCTATTGGCTAGTATTTTGGTGGGAATTTTTGCATCTGTGTTCATCAAGGATATTGGTCTGTAGTTCTCTGTTTTGATGGGATCCTTGTCTGGTTTTGGGGTCAAGGTGATGATGCTGGCCTCATAAAAAGAGTTTGGAAGTTTTCCTTCCATTTCTGTTTTTTGGGAACAGTTTTAGGAGAATAGGAATTAGTTCTTTAAGTGTTTGGTAGAATTCCCCCGGGAAGCCATCTGGCCCTGGGCTTTTGTTTGTTTGGAGATTTTTGATGACTGTTTCAATCTCCTTACTGGTTATGGGTCTGTTTAGGCTTTCTAGTTCTTCCTGGTTCAGCTGTAGTAGTTTATATGTCTCTAGGAATGCATCCATTTCTTCCAGATTGTCAAATTTGTTGGTGTAGAGTTGCTCATAATATGTTCTTATAATTGTCTGTATTTCTTTGGTGTTAGTTGTGATCTCTCCTCTGTCATTCATTATTTTATTTATTTGGGTCCTTTCTCTTTTCTTTTTGATAAGTCTGGCCAGGGGTTTATCAATCTTATTAATTCTTTCAAAGAACCAGCTCCTAGTTTCGTTGATTTGTTCTATTGTTTTTTTTGGTTTCTATTTCATTGATTTCTGCTCTGATCTTTATGATTTCTCTTCTCCTGCTGGGCTTAGGGTTTATTTCTTGTTTTTTCTCCAGCTCCTTTAGGTGTGGGGTTAGGTGGTGTACCTGAGACCTTTCTTGTTTCTTGAGAAAGGCTTGAACTGCTATATATTTTCCTCTCAGGACTGCCTTTGTAATGTCCCACAGATTTTGAACCTTTGTGTTTTCATTATCATTTGTTTCCTTGAATTTTTTCAATTCTTCTTTAATTTCCTGGTTGACCCATTCATTCTTTAGAAGGATGCTGTTTAGTCTCCATGTATTTGGGTTTTTTCCAAATTTCCTTTTGTGATTGAGTTCTAGCTTCAGAGCATTGTGGTCTGAAAATATGCAGGGAATGATCCCAATCTTTAGATACCAGTTGAGGCCTGATTTAGGACCAAGGATATGATCTATTCTGGACAATGTTCCATGTGTACTGGAGAAGAATGTGTATTGTTGCTTTGGGATGCAATGTTCTGATTATATCTGTGATGTCCATCTGGTCCAATGTGTCACTTAAGGCCTTTATTTCCTTGTTGATCTTTTACTTGGATGATCTGTCCATTTCAGTGAGGGGAGTGTTAAAGTCCCCTACTATTATTGTATTATTGTTGATGTGTTTCTTTGGTTTTGTTATTAATTGGTTTATATAGTTGGCTGCTCCCACTTTAGGGGCATAGATATTTAAAATTGTAGATCTTGTTGGACAGATCCTTTGAGTATGATATAGTGTGCTTCCTCATCTCTTATTATAGTCTTTGGCTTTAAAATCTAATGATCTGATATAAGAATTGCCACTCCTGCTTTCTTCTGATGTTCATTAGCATGGTAAATTGTTTTCCACCCCCTCACTTTAAATCTGGAGGTGTCTTCGGGTTTAAAATGAGTTTCCTGTAAGCAACATATAGATGAGTTTTGTTTTTTTTTTAATCCATTCTGATACCCTGTGTCTTTTGACTGGGGCATTTAGCCCATTTACATTCAGGGTAACTATTGAGAGATATGAATTTAGAGCTATTGTATTGCCTGTAAGGTGACTGTTCCTGTATATTGTCTCTGTTCCTCTCTGAGCTACTACTTTTAGGCTCTCTCTTTACTTAGGGAACCCCTTTCAATATTACCTGAAGAGCTGGTTTGGTGTTTGCAAATTCTTTCAATTTTTTGTTTGTCCTGGAAGCTTTTAATCTCTCCTTCTATTTTCAATGATAGCCTAGCTGGATATAGTATTCTTGGCTGCATGTTTTACTCGTTTAGTGCTCTGAAAATATCATGCCAGCTCTTTCTGGCCTGCCAGGTCTCTGTCAGTAAGTCTGCTGCCAATCTAATATTTTTACCATTGTATGTTACAGACTTCTTTTCCTGGGCTGCTTTCAGGATTTTCTCTTTGTCACTAAGACTTGTAAGTTTTACTATTAGGTGATGGGGTGTGGGCCTATCATTACTGATTTTGAGGGGGGTTCCCTGCACCTCCTGGATTTTGATGCTTGTTCCATTTGCCATATTGGGGAAATTCTCTCCAATAATTCTCTCCAATATACCTTCTGCTCCCCTCTCTCTTTCTTCTTCTTCTGGAATCCCAATTATTCTAATGTTGTTTTGTCTTATGGTGTCACTTATCTCTCGAATTCTCCCCTCGTGGTCCAGTAGCTGTTTGTCCCTCTTTTGCTCAGCTTCTTTATTCTCTGTCATTTGGTCCTCTATATCACTAATTCTTTCTTCTGCCTCATTTATCCTAGCAGTGAGAGCCTCCATTTTTTATTTCACCTCATTAATAGCTTTTTTGATTTCAACTTGGTTAGATTTTAGTTCTTTTATTTCTCCAGAAAGGGCTTTTATATCTCCCGAGAGGGTTTCCCTAATATCTTCCATGCCTTTTTTGAGCCCGGCTAGAACCTTGAGAATCGTCATTCGGAACTCTAGATCTGACATATTACCAATGTCTGTATTGATTAGGTCCCTAGCCTTCAGTACTGCCTCTTGTTCTTTTTTTTTTTTTTTGTGGTGAATTTTTCCACCTTGTCATTTTGTCTAGATAAGAGTATATGAGGGAGGGATGCCTGGGTGGCTCAGTTGGTTGGACAACTTCCTTCGGCTCAGGTCATGATCCCGGAGTCCCACAATCGAGTGCCACATCGGGCTCCCAGCTCCACGGGGAGTCTGCTTCTCCCTCTGACCTTCTCCTTGCTCATGCTCTCTCACTGTCTCTCTCTCAAATAAATAAATAAAAATCTTAAAAAAGAAGCGTATATGAAGGAGCAAGTAAAATACTAAAAGTGTGGCAACAACCCCAGGAAAATATGCTTTAACCAAATCAGAAGAGATCCCAAATCATGAGGAGGGAGAAAGTGGGTAAAAAGAGGTTCAGAAAGAAAAGAAAAGAAACAATTAAAAAAAGAAAACGAATAAAGAAAAAATATAAAAAAGAAAAAAATATATATATATTAGATAAACTAGTTAAAAAACGTTAAAAAAGAAAAGGGTAAAAGTTAAAAAAAATTTAGCAGAAGGTGAAAAAATTGAAAAGGAATAAAAAATTAAATTAACTGCAAGACTAAAGAATCATGGGGAGAAAGCCAAGAGTTTCGTGCTTTGCTTTTTCCTCTTCTGGAATTCCGCTGCTCTCCTTGGTATTGAAACTGCACTCCTTGGTAGGTGAACTTGGTCCTGGCTGGATTTCTTGTTGATCTTCTGGGAAGGGGGCCTGTTGTAGTGATTTGCAAGTGTCTTTGCCCCAGGCGGAATTGCACCACCCTTACCAGGCGCTGGGCTGAGTAATCCGCTTGGGTTTGCTTTCGGGAGCTTTTGTTCCCTGAGTGCTTTCCATATAGTTCCAGAGGTCGGGAATGAAAATGGTGGCCTCCTGGTCTCCTGCCTGGAGGAGCTGAGAGCTCGGGGCCCCACTCCTCAGTGCGCCCTCAGAGAACAGTGCCCAATTACTCCCGTTTCCCTGGCCTCCAGCTGCACTCTGAGCTCACCCAGCTTGTGACCGGTTCAAGGTAACCCTGAGCTGAGAGCCCACTCCTCAGCTCTGTCTCTGTAGCCAGCTTCCCTGTTCTAATACCTGTGAGCTCTGTGACACTCAGACTCCCCCGATCCTTCTGTGACCGCGGGACCAGAGGCCATGCTGACCCCGCATGAGCTTCACCCCGGTTTAGCCTCTGGAGCGATGTCCCTCAGCAGAACAGACTTTTAAAAGTCCTGATTTTGTGCTCCGTTGCTCCGCCGCTTGCCAGGAGCTGGCCCCTCCCCTCGTGGCCAATCTTCCCATTGCTTTGGATTCACTTCTCTGCCAGTCCTACCTTTCAGAAAGTGGTTGATTTTCTGTTTCTAGAATTGCTGTTCTTCTTCTCTTCGATCTCTCATTGGATTTGTAGGTGTTTACAATCTTTCGATAAGCTATCTAGCTGATCTCCTGCTAGCTGAAGTAGTCTCAGCCTGCTACTTCTCCGCCATCTTGACTCCTCCCCAATCTCTTATATATTTTTAATAACATTCCTCTATCAGATATGTCTTTTGCAAATTTTTTTTCTCCCAGTGTGTGGCTTATCTTTTTATCTTCTTGACAATGTCTTTTGTGAAGCAGAAGCCTTCAGCTTTAATGAAGCCCAGCTTATTGATATTTTCTTTCATGGAATGTGCCTTTGGTGTATATCTAAAAGAAAAAAAAATCTTTGTCATATTCAAGGTCATTTAGGTTTTCTCCAATGTTGTCATCTGTTTTATAATTGGATTTATATTTAGGTCTATGATCCATTTTGAGTTAATTTTGAAGGGTGTAAGGGCTCTGTCTAGATTTTTTTTTTTTTTAGATTCTATTTATTTATTTGACAGAGAGAGAGAGATCACAAATAGGCAGAGGCAGGCAGAGAGAGAGGGGAAAGCAGGCTCCTTTCCGAGCAGAGAGCCTGATGCTTGATCCCAGGACCTTGAGATCATGACCTGAGATGAAGGCAGAGGCTTAACCCACTGAGCCACCAAGGTGCCCCTAGATTTTTTTTTTAAATATATGTGGTTATCAGGTTGTTCCAGCACCATTTGTTGAAAAGAATATTTTTGCTTCTTTGTCAAAGATCAGTTGACTATATGACTATATTTATGTAGGTATATTTATGGGCTGTTTATTCTGTTTCATTGATCTACTTGTCTATTTTTTGCCAATCGTACTGTCTTGATTGTTGTAGCTTTGTAGTAAGTCTTGAAGTTGATTTTTATCAGTAAGACTTTGCTCTTCTTCAGTATTGTGTTGGTTTTTCTGAGTCTTTGACATCTCTGCATGAAATATAGAATCAGTTGTTGATATCCACAAAATAACTTTTTGGAACTTTTATTGGGATTTTGTTGAGTCTATAGATCAATGTGAGAATAGCTGACATTGTGACAATATTGAGTCTTCCTATCCATAAACATGGAATATCTCTTCATTTATTTAGTTGTTCTGACATATTACCTTTGGGTTTTATAATTTTCCTCATATAGATGTTATAAATATTTTGTTAGATTTATACCTAAGCATTTCATTTTAGGGAGTGCTAATGTAAATGGTATTGTACTTTTAATTTTGAATTCCATTTTTTCATGCTAGTATACAGGAGAGTGATTGACTTTTGTATATTAACCTTGTATACTGAAACTTTGCAATAATTGCTTATTATTTCCAGGAATTTTTTGACAGTTTTGTTCCCTACATAAATGATCATGTCACTTACAAACAAAGACAGTTTTATTTCATCCTTCCCAATCAGTATAATTTTTATTTCCTTTTACTGTCTTATTGCATTACCTACGACCTCCAATATGGTGTTGAGAAGGGACACTCTTGTCTTGTTCCTAATCTAGCAGGACAACTTATAGTTTCTCACCATTAAGTGTAATGTTAATTATGGGGGATTTTTTGTATATGTTCTTTATCCAGAATGTGTATTCTGTTGTGTTTGAATGAGATAGTTGATAAATGTTGACTAGGTCCACTTGACTAATGGTGTTCAACTATGTCCTTACTGGTTTTCTACTGGCTCTGTCCATTTCTTTTTTTTTTTTTTTTCTGATTTTATTTGTATTTATTTACTTGAGAGAAAGAATGAGAATGGAGAATTGAGAGGGAGAAGCAGACTCCCTACTGAGCAGGGAGCCCCATATGGGACTCGATCCTTGGATTCTATCCTGGGACTCCAGGATCATGCCCTGAGCCGAAGGCAGTTGCTTAACCAACTGAACCATCCAGGCACCCAGATCCTCCGATTTCTGAAGACGGTGTTGAATTCTTCAGCTGTAATAATGAATTCACCTATTTCTCCCTGTAGTTCTAGTAGTTTTTGCCTCAGGCATTTTGACATCTGTTGTTAGACACATATATTTTAAGAGTTGTTAAGTCTTCTTGGAAAATTGACTGCTTTATTATTATGTAATGCCCCTCTTTATCTCTGACAACTTTCTTTGCTCTGGAGTCTGCTTTGTCAGAAATTAATGTAGCTATTCCTGCTTTCTTTTTATTAGTATTAACATGGTATATATCTCTCCAATCCTTTACTTTTAATTTCTATAAGTGTCTTTATATTTAAAATAGGTTTTTTTAAAAGATTTTATTTATTTGAGAGAGAGATGAATGGGGGGAGGAGCTGAGGGAGAAGGAAAAGCAGACCACCCACTGAGCAGGGAGCCTGATGCAGGGCTCAATTCCATTACCCCAAGATCATGTTCTGAAGTGAAGGCAGATACTTAACCGACTGAGCTACCTAGGCACCTCTAAAATAAGTTTCTTATAGATAAAATATAGTTAGATCTTGTGTTCTGATCCACTCTAATAATCTCTTTTAGTTGGTATATTTAGACAATTAACATTTAAAGTGATTATTGATAT
Organism: Mustela putorius furo; assembly: GCF_011764305.1. Taxonomy (NCBI): domain Eukaryota; kingdom Metazoa; phylum Chordata; class Mammalia; order Carnivora; family Mustelidae; genus Mustela; species Mustela putorius. Next base: position 41,874 of record NW_025421398.1, read on the forward strand.
TTTTGGATTGATACCTACCATAGTTGTTACTATTTTCCATTTAGTGCCTTTGTTCTTTGTTTCTGTTTTTATCTTCCTCTCCCTTTTGTAGTTTTTAAAAGAATAATTTATTTATTTATTTGTCAGAGAGAGAGAGAGAGCACAAGCAGGGGGAGCAGCAGCAGGCAGAGCAGGCAGAGGGAGAAGCAGGTTCCCTGCTCAGCAAGGAGCCTGATGTGGGTCTTCATCCCAGGACCTGAGCCAAAGTCAGATGCTTAACCAACTGAGCCACCCAGGTGCCCCACCTTTTGTAGTTTTATTCTTTTATTTTTATTTTTTCCTTTTGTAGTTTCAATCGATCATTTTATGGGATTCCATTTTATTTTCTTTTGTAGCATATCAGTTATATTACTTTAAAAAAACTTTTTTTAGTGGCTGTCCTAGACGTGTGCAATATAATAATACAAGCCATTTTCAAATAGTGCACGTAGTGCAAGTATCTTATAATAATGTAAGTAATCCTAATTCCTCCCATATATCCCTGTATCATTGCTCATTTCACTTATACATAAGCATACTAAACATATATATGTATATAAACACACATAATTAAGTACATTGTTGCTATTATTATTTTGAACAAATTATTGTTAGATCAACTAAAAGTAAGAAAAATAAAAGCTTTTATTTTACCTTGATATATTGCTTCCCTGATGGTCCTCCTTTCTTTATGGATGTCTGAGTTTTTGACCTCTATTTTTTCCTTCTAACGAACTTCTTTTAACATTTCTTATAAGGCAGGTCCACTGGCAATTAATTCCCTCAATTCTTGTTAAGTTGAGAAAATATTACTTTTCTTTCACTTTCAAAGTTTAAGTTTTCAGGGTGCAGAATTCTAGGTTGGCATTTATTTCCCCTCTAAACACTAAATATTTCACTTCACTGTCTTCTCATTTGCCTGGTTCTTGAGCAGAAGTTGGATGTAATTCTTACCTTTATTCCTCTATAGTAAGGTGTTTTTATTCTCTGGCTTATTTTTCCGTTATCATTGCTTTTCTGAAGTTTGAATATATTATGCCTTAGTATAATTTTGTTTGTCTTGCTTGGTTTTGGTTTTTGTCATTTATCCTGCTTAGTGTTCTCTGAGAGTCCTGGATCTGTGGTTTGGTCTCTGATATTAATTTAGGAAAATTCTCAATCATTATCACTTCAAATATTTCTTTTGTTTCTTTACCTCTTCTTCTGATATTCCCATTACATGTATGTTAAAACATTTGTAGCTACATCTCAGTTCCAGAATATTTTGTTCTAGTTTCTTTTTCTATCTTCTTTACCCTTTCTCTTCCATTTTGGAATTTTCTACTGTCTTATCCCGAAGCTCTGAATTTTTCTCCTCAGCCATATCCCATATGCTGATGAGCCTATCAGAGGCATTCTTTATTTCTGCTACAGTGTTTTTTCTCCCCTAGCATTTAAAAATTTTTCTTTTGAGAATTTACTTCTTCCTACTTAAGTTGTCAATCCACTCTTGCCTGATGTCTACTGTATCCATTAGCGCCCATGCCATATTGATGAGAGTTTTCAGTTCTCTGGTTGATAATTCCAACAATCTTGCCATTGCTGTTTCTTCAAATTGTGTTGCCTTTTTAGTATGCCTTGTAACTTTTTCTTGATAGCCATACATGATGTACCAGGTAAAAGGAACTGTGGCACATAGGCCTCTCATACGCAAGCCTTTAGTAATGTGGTGGTGAGTGTTGGGGTGAGGAAGCATTCTGTAGTCCCATTATTTGGTTTCAGTCTTCTGGTGAGTCTTTGTCTCTGTAATGTGAACCTCACAAATGCATCTCAGTCCACTTTTGCCCCGAGGTTGAGACAAAATTGCTAGAGTAGGTTGGACTTGGGTCTTTCCTTTCCCCCATGTGGAAGGTGAGAGCCAGCTGAGGTTGGACATTTCCTTCCTCTGGGTTGGTTAGGCTGTGATAAAACACCAGTAGTTTAGACTCTGGTAGAATAGTTCCTCTGAGAGGGAAGACTTTTTAATAACAGAATGCTCTGAGTATTTCAAAATGATTCCAATTCACTTCTTGCTACATAGTCACTGTGAGAACCTGGTCAAACTCATGAGGTAAAATTCCTAAAAATGTGTGGTTCCCCATCCCCCCACCCCCTGGGGTTTTTATTTCTCAGAAATCCACACTGAGCCTTCAGCACTTGAACAATTACAGTCCAGGTTTTCCTGCCTTCCCACGAATTCCAGTGAAGGTTTCTGTGTGTGGCTTTCTGTTCTGGTAGATTGTAATCTTCTATATGGGCCTGTTGATTTCTCCAATGTTTGAAGGCAGTGCTTTGCCCTGTGACCCCACTTCCCTGATGGATCTAAGGAGGGCTGTTGACTCTCCAGTTTGTTGAGCTTTTTACTTGTTGTCAGGGAGGAGTGGGGATGACTTGCAGGCTCCATGCTGGCCATTATAAAGCTTTAAGTATTTGAAAGCAAAATAATGATTTTATTGTTGTATCAGTATACTTTTGTGATCATCATTAAGGTATCATAATTCAACCACTCTATTATTGAACATGAAGGTGCATCTACTCTTCCTTTATTTCTTAGTTATACTTCAGCTGAAATGATTATCTTCACACACTTGAAATTATTCTTCTTTGGATTATTTTCTTTTTATATCCAAGTTCACATCTATAAACCCCTACTCCCAAAATCGATTAAGAAAATGAATATAATATTCATGACTGATTGGATCTTTTGGTTGGGAAAGGAGGTTGGGGGAGGAGGTACATGAGGATTACTAGTCCTCTTTCAACACTTCCAAGTCTTTGCACTGATTGAAATGGAAAATGTCTGAGTATCATAAGGAGTTGCCTGTTGAAACAAGTTAAGTGACACCCCATTCTCTCAACTGAATAGTAAGGAGTCCTTGGGGCTCCTGGGCGGCTCAGCCAGTTAAGCCGCTGCCTTCAGCACAGGTCATGATCCCAGGGTCCTGGGATTGAGCCACACGTCAGACTCTCTGCTCAGCGGTGAGCCTGTTTCTCTTTCTCCTTCTGCTTGTCTCTCTGCCTAGTTGTGTTCTGTCTGTCAAACAAATAAATAAAATCTTTAAAAAGAAGAAGAAGAAGAAGAAGAAGAAGAAGAAGAAGAAGAAGTAGTAGTAGTAGTAGTAAGGAGTCCTGAAACTGATAAAGTTTTTATGGAAATGCTGGTGATATGCATTTCTAAAATACAAGTTCTTAATAATCACAAAGGAAGGTTAATTAAATTCTGTTAATCTATGAGAAATTATATTCTACAATGTGCAAGTTAAGCTTTCCCTTCTGTTTCAAATGAATTAAATTTTTCTCCATGGTAATTGTGTCAACTGTAACTTAGTGATTAAAAACTACACGTTTCAGACACATAAAGGTCACCAAAACTCTCAAAAGGCAGCTTTTGCCTTATATTATCGTGTTATGTATAATGTTTTGTCTATCATAGAAATAAAATTGGCTTTTCAATTAAAAAAATAAGTAGACGTTTCTTCTTCTGAAACTGCTGGAACAGATGTTGGTTTGAGATGGCTCATGCACAGGTCCTCTGTACTTGTGTTTGCCTTTGGTGCCCTCTACCTTCCCTCTCGGTGCACTTCCTTGTTCCTCTTCATTATGCTCCTCAGTTCCCCAATGAAAACCTGATTGGTTATAAAATAATTGACAATAGCATGAAACTATTTGCCTTTTAAAAGAGATCAAAACAGTGTGACACAAAGGAATGGTTGCTATATAATCTCAGACAGGAAAAGTCTCATATCTATTTCAAATATGCTAACCACCAGTTAATTGTGTAAAATGGATAAACAAAATCAATTATTATGTTCATATTTATGTCATAGTCTGTGCATGGCCCTTGTTGGGTATTGGATATTTTTGTATTTCTATATTTTATATTTGTGTTTATTGAGTTTTTCAGGATGCAGCTAAGTTACTTGAAAAGAGTTTGATCCTTTTGGGTCTTGCTTTTAAGATTTGTTGGGTGGAAATGGGGCAGCGCTCCATCACCCAGGGATAATTATTCTCCTAAATCTTCTCTACCACTGAGGCAAGACTCTTGTGTGAACTCTGCCAAATTCCTATGAAATAGAAGGTTTTTCTAGTCCTGTTGGTAGGACTAAGCACTCTTCATGGCTCTGAGTGAGCAGCACTCATTGTCCCCTCTAACTGTCTGACATTGTCCCTCTAATCATCCTTTCTCCAACTCTGGGTCATTTCCAACATGAATGCCTCCATCAGTAAATGTTATGCTGAGTAGTCAAGAGGGACATTCCATGGATCTCTGAGGAACCTTCTGTGAAGTCTCTATAGCATTCTGTCCTGTGACTTCTAGCTTCATCTCTTCACATTAGGGAGTCATAGGGATTTGTCTGCATTCCTGTTCTCTGCACTGCAACTGGGAAATTCCCTTAAGACAGTAAGCTGGGACAATTATAAGAATCATCTTGCTTATATCCTGGCTCTTAGAAATCATTGACATTTTTTATCTGTTGTGTAGTGCCTTAAAAACTCTTGTTTCATATATTTTACTTGGGGTTTTTGTTCTTATTTCAGGTAAAAGGGTAAATCTGCTTCCTGTTACTCTACCTTGGTCATAAGGCAAAGTTGACATACATCCATTTTATAAAAAATCGTACATGTAGTTATAGAGAACATAGATTGACTTGTGTCTACCCCTCATATCCCTGTGCAACTTGTTTTTTTTTATTTAAAAAATTTTTAGCTTATTTTTGCTAATTTCTGTAAAATATTATCTTGCATGATTGGTTGCCATTTATGTTGTTTCTAATATTTGCTGTTACATACAATGCTGCAAACAACATTCTAATGCGTTCCTCCTTGTATCACATGTAACGGATATCTTAGGTCAATTTTAGCAAACTTAGCAATTTTAGGCCAACGCTCTCCAATGTGACCATTATCACTTTACATTCCCACACTGTAAGAAGACCTGTTTCTTTGCAATTTTGCCCATATTTGATATTGGCAAGCTTTTAACGTTTTGCCAGTCTGCTAGCTCACTAATACTTTAATTTGTATCTCTCTTACTTTTTAAAAATATTTTATTTATTTATTTTTAAAATTTTATTTATTTATTGGCAGAGATCACAAGTAGGCCAAGAGGCAGGCAGAGAGAGAGGAAGGGAACCAGGCTCCCCGCTGAGCAGAGAGCCCGATGTGGGGCTCAATTCCAGGACCCTGGGAACATGAGCTGAGCCAAAGGCAGACGTTTTAAACCAATGTGCCACCAAGGCGCCACAGTATTTCTCTTATTTTTACAAGGTTGAGCACCTTATCATATTTTTATTGATCATTTTGGTTTCTCCTAGGAATTTTCTACTTAGTTTTTATCTAACCTTATATTATTTTTAAACATACGTTAATTTGTTTAAATGAATGCTCAAAACTTTTGATCCTCGCCTTTTATTTTATATACATAAATATATATTATATACTATTCTATTTTATAATTAGAAATATAAATATTTTAGGGGCACCTGAGTGGCTCAGTGGGTTAAGCCTCTGCCTTTGGCCCAGGTCATGATCTCAGGTTCCTGGGATCCAGCCCCACATTGGGCTCTCTGCTCAGCAGGGAGCCTGCTTCCCCCTCTCTCTCTCTGCTTGCCTGTCTGCCTGATTGCGAACTCTCTCTCTCTCTCTGTGTCAAATAAATAAATAAAATCTTTTAAAAAATTTTTAGAAAAGATATGTGTTTTATATTTAAATTTTATTTTATATTTTACTTAGTTATAAAATAGAATATTACATAGTTAATTTCTCTAAGTTTGCCCTTATTGTATAAATTTTTTAAAATTTTTTGTTTTTGTTTTTGTTCTTTTTCATTAACATGTAACATATTATTTGTTTCAGGGGAACAGGTCTGTGAATCATTAGACTTATATGATTCACATCACTTACCACAGCACATACCCTACCCAGTATCCAAAACCCAGCCACCCTATCTCTCCCCTCCCACCTCCCCAGAAACCCCTCAGTTAATGGACGAAAGACCTCAGTGTGAGACAAGAATCCATCAAAATCCTTGAAGAGAAAACAGGCAGCAAACTCTTCAACCCCAGCCATAGAAACTCTTTCCTAGAAACATCCTCATTTTATAATTTTTTATTGTTTTCTGGTGCATAATTTGAATTTATATTCAGTTAGACTTTATGTCTGCTTATTTTTTGGCCTTAAGAAAACCTTTCTGAGGCACCGGAGTGGCTCATTCAGTTAAGCAACTGACTCTTGCTTTGGTCTCAGAGTCAAGAGATCCAGCCCCACGTTGGGCTCAACTCTCAGGGGACTCTCTCCCTCTCCCCACCCACCCTTCTTTTTCTCTCTCTCAAAAAAATAAATAAAGAATTTTTTTTTAAAACAAGAAAGCCTTTCCTGCTCCTGAAGTTATTAAGACATTCTCTCCTTCTTAGTAATTTTAGTCTTTCTTAGTAATTTTGAAATTAAATGCTTTACAGTTATATATTTAATCTGTTTGAAACTTACTTTAGTGTATAAGGTGAGGGAGGGATATAATTTGCATTGTTCATCTCAATCCAAATATTCCAATACTATTTTTGGACTATCCATCTTCTCACCACTTTTTTAAAAAAAACATTTATTTATTTTTGAGAGAGAAAGCGTGCACCTGCATGCATGTGAGTGGGACAAGGAGCAGAAAGAGAGAAACCCAGGCAGAATCCTTGCTGAGCACAGAGCCTGAGGTGGGGCTTTCCACACAGACCCATGAGGTCATGACCTGAGGAGAAACCAAGAGTTGGTCCCTTAACCAGCTGAACGACCCAGGTGCCCCTCACCATTTAAATATCTGTCATACAGCAAATTCCCAAAAGATACAAGAGTCTGTGCTTGAAATTTTTTCTGCTCCCATTAATCTATTTTTTTACACCAACTGTTTTAATTACTGTTGCTTTATAATATCTTGCTATCTTTTAGGGTAAATCTCCCCTTTTTGTTATTCTTTCTCAATATTCTTTTATTCACCCTCTCATATACATTTGCAAACAGTTTCATGTTCTAAGAAAATCTTATTAGCTTGGTTGTGTTTTATTAACTCGATAGATTCATTAGGGAATCACGAGTGTCTTTATAATATTGAAGCCTCTTTTTTTTTAAAAAAAGATTTTTATTTATTAGTTTGAGAGAGAGAGAGCATGAGCTGGGGGTTGGGGGTAAGAGGGAGAGGGAGAGGCAGACTGAGCCAGGTGCCTATTCCCGGGCTAGATCTTAGGGCACTGGGATCATGACCTGAGCCAAAGGCAGATGCTTAATATACTGAGCCACCCCGGGGCCCCAGTATTGATGCTTCTTGCCTATTAACCTGGTATAGCTTTCTCTTTAGTCAGATTTCCTTTTTATGGCTTTCAGGAAAGCTCTGTAGCTCATGCAATTTTTGTTTTAAGATTTACTTATTATTTTAAAGGCAGAGGCAGAGGGAGAAAGAGTCCCAAGCACACTCCGTGCTGAGCACAGAGCCCTTTGTGGGGGTCAATCTCATGACCCCAAGATCACGACTGGTGCCAAAAACCAAGAGTCAGGCGCTTACCAACGGCACCACCCAGGCATCTCAGTTCTTGCAATTTTTAAACAATGTTATTGAATTTATCTCCAGTAAATTTATAGCTTTCTTTGCTACTGTATAAATTTTTTAATAAATCTTATTTATTAGAGAAATCACAAATAGGCAGAAAAAGAGGGAGAGGGAGAAGCAGGCTCCCCGCTGAGCAGAGAGCCTGATGCAGGGCTCAATCCCAGGACCCTGAGACCATGACCCTGAGACCATGACCTGAGCCAAAGACAGAGGCCTAACCCACTGAGCCACCCAGGAACCCCTTTATTTGCTACTGTAAATGGGATTGTTTCCCCTCCCCACTTGGTTATGGCTGGTCTATAAGAAAGCTGTTGGGGTTCCATTTGTTGAGCTTTCTCTCTCCTCCAAAATGAACTCACTTATGTTCTAATAGTTTCTCAGTTGACTCACTTGGATCTAAGCCTACCTTATTGTCTAAGCTCAGAATAAATTCTAAACGACAAGTAGTTAAAATAACTTATTTAATGATGGATGACCTTGTAGATATCCAAGTCAGCAAACTGAGCCTGTGTTCCACATTCTGGGGGTACACAACGCAGGAAACTAAACTGTGGGGTGCTTACCATACAAGCTTTAGCTTGTCACTGATAACACCGGGTTTTCTTCTCTATTCTCTTCTAACAGCAGAAACAACAAAATCTCCTCTGGTGGACTTTAGATAGTTGGGGTTCAGGTTTTAATATAGCAAGTCCAGGGGCACCTGGGTGGCTCAGTGGGTCTCTGCCTTCGACTCAGGTTATGATCCCAGGGTTCTGGGGTCAAGCCCTGCATCGGAGCCTCTCTGCTCAGGGGGGAACCTGCTTCTCCCTCTCTCTCTGCCTGCCTCTCTGTGTACTTGTGATCTCTGTCTGTCAAATAAATAAAATCTTTATATATATATATATATATATATATATATATATATATATATAAGTCCATCCCTCTGAACAGATTTTTCTCTCAAAGTCCAGGGCATGAAATCAATTGTTACATATGTATTCACTAAAAAAGCAGCTGGAAGATGCTGAGCACTGTGGCCCATGAGATCAAGACACCACCACACACTTGTGAGTGGTGAGCTCCCAAGGCTGGAGGAAATTTCTAGAATAAAGTGCTCATTACAGAGCCATACCTTTTCTCCTGTTTCCTTACCTCTCTGCACTGCCCTTTTGTATCCACAGCATTGGAAATGCTTTTAGCAACACAGCACACAGAATCACCACAGATTATGTGATTCTCTTGGTGGAAAACCAAACACTGTGTAAAAACTGTGGTTTTCTAATTCATGCTTCTGGATGGAAAATAATTCAAAATAAGCTGATAGGAGTAGCCAAGAGAGATTTAATCTTCTGTTTGGAAAAGGGCTTCTATATAAGTGAGTAGAGAAATCTTTAAGAATTATTCATGTTTAGGGGCACCTGGGTGGCTCAGCGGGTTAAGCCTCTGCCTTTAGCTCAGGTCATGATCTCAGGGTCCTGGGATCAAGCCCCACATCAGGTTCTCTGCTCAGCAGGGAACCTGCTTCCCCCTCCCTCTTTCTGCCTGCCTCTGCCTACCTGTGATCTCTGTCAAATAAGTAAATAAAGATATTTTTTAAAATAAGTATTCATGTTTACATATATGCACCAGAATGCTATGTCCCTTGTCAAATAGGCTTCAAATCAACAAAAATGATAATATTTTACTTAAGTTTTTTAATTCCTCTGTTAACATTTTGGAATACATCATTTTAATGCACATCTGCAAATTTGTAATCACTTTATGTGAGACAAGGAATGCTTAAAAAGGCAACCAGGGGCACTGGGGTGGCTCAGTGGGTTAAGCCTCTGCCTTTGGCTCAGGTCATGATCTCAGGGTCCTGGGATCAAGCCCTGCGTCAGTCTCTCTGCTCAGCCAGGAGCCTGCTCTCTCTCTCTCTCTCTCTTTCTGCCTGCCTCTCTGCCTGCTTGTGATCTCTCTCTGTGTCATATAAATAAAAAAATCTTTTTAAAAAGGCAACCAAAAAACATTTACAGTTTTGGACAGGAGTTTCCCTCACGTTTGGATAAGGATGCAAATTCAACTTCATAATAAATTACAGTGCATCATAAAGATTAAATGCACTCAGGGATTGCACTCTCTCCTCCCACCACCCTATCCTACACACAGCTGCCTGACTAATCCTCCAAAAGCACCAATTTTCATGTGCTGCTTTTCAAAACTAGCTTCCTGGCTTCCTGTTGCCTGAAAAAAATAGTCTCAAATGCTTTTGTCTGGCATTCAGGGCTCTCTAGGATGGGCACTCTGGCCAACACATCACTCTGCTCATTTGTTCCACCACACACAAGTGGATCTCGGGCTAGTTATTCAGAGACCCACATCCTCACCGACCCAGCAAAGGCCTCGTGCATCTACTAAACTCACCGCTCACTCAGTGATGTTCTCAAAGGCCATTAGTGGGTGACATGCCAACTGCTAAAGTCAGGAGCCAGGGTGAAGTTGCCGCCGCCTAACTGCATGGACTGAAAGCGGGAACGTTGATTCTCCAGGAGAAAACTGGGGCATTGTTATGAGAAGGCAGATGCCAAAACCACCCAGGTTCCCTATGACTGCTTTAACACACTCTGGACAAAATTTAAGGAGACAAGTGAACGTATTAACTCCCACTTGGGCTGTAGCAAGCTAATGCAACGGAGGGAAGGCATTGTCTTGTTCTGGAACAAACCACTTAGCTCAAGCTACTTTTATAAATAGATCAGACCCTGTCCAGGAGCCCACTTAGCTGGGTTCATTTGTATACAATGTCCATACCCTCAGGAATATTAACATTTTATCTCAGAGTGCATTAATTTAAATAAAACTTAACAAAAATGGTGTGAAATGAACAAAAACACCATATTCTGTGATGAATCAAATGAAATACATTTTCAGTTGCTGTTTTCCCCCATTTAAAGATAAAATTTCTGATAACTGTCATTATTTGTGAAAAGACACAAGACCAACAGTTTGTGTGTATGTGTGTTTTGGTTTTTGGCTTTTTGTTTTTTTCTTCCCCTTAAGGCTATAGCCATATTGTCACTAATAAAGATCTCAAATTTGCCTGGAAGCTTTCATGGCAAATTGTCAGTCTGAGGGTAGTCACCATCCAGCCAAATGGCTTTATACATCATCACTGCCTTTCTTCCACACACATTCTCTTCCTGCTTTAAACTTTAGTTACCCTGGTTCTACACTGACACAGTATTTGCATCTCTCTCCTGTCCATAACCCCTAAAAGTTGGAGACCTCTCACTTTGGTTTCCCCAGGGCATGACATTTTATTTGGTGCTTGGGGGGCAATGGGCAGTTCAAGAAGTATGTTAATACTATCACTCAATGTATTGATCCATGCTATGCACCAACAGTGTAGTAAATATCATTCATTTCTTGTAACAAAGGCAGTAGGAACTTCTCCCAAGAGACGGTATTCCAAGGACAGAATGAAGGCAGGAAGGGAGCTGGTATATTTGTTCCTACTTTGTGAGACACTGGTTTAGGTATTTTTATGTATACATTATACCACTGAACTGTCACAATCCTGCAAATTCTTACATGCTTGGGTTTATATGTAGCAAGTTTAGTAATCCACCCAAATTCACAGTGACAGGCCCGTGAGTCAAATCCAGCATGCTTGACTCCATGATTGTCAAGTCCACTAGCCCCATATATCATGAGTCTGAGATTCATGAGTGTGTAGGTGCTATCAGGAAATGTCAAAAATGCCCATTTCAGGGAGACAAGGATGGCTCAGTTGGTTAATTGTCTACCTCTGGCTCAGGTCATAATCCCAGCATCCTGGGATCGAGTCCCCCATCAGGCTTCTTGCTTACCAGGAGCCTGCTTACCACTCTGCCTGCCTCTCCCTCTGCTTGTGCTATCTCTCTGACAAATGAATAAATAAAATCTTTTGTAAAAATCTTGTTAAAAAGGCCCATTTTAAAGAATGTTTTAAAACATTGTTTGGACAGCAATAAAAGCGAAAGCAGAATGACATAATGTAACGACAGATAGTTTATATGGGAACCCTTTGGGTACTCGGGTGGGTGAATGTTTTTAAATTAGTTTTTTGTGGACATGGGATGGGGAGTTAGAGAGGAGAAGGGAGTTGGGGGAAATTGGAAGGGGAGCTGAACCATGAGAGACTATGGACTCTGAAAAACAATCTGAGGGTTTTGAAGGGGCAGGGGGTTGGGAGGTTGGGGTACCAGGTGGTGGGTATTGTAGAGGGCACTGCTTGCATTGAGCACTGAGTGTGGTGAAAAAGAAGAATGAATACTGTTATGCTGAAAATAAATAAAAAATAAATTTTAAAAAATTACTTTTTCGTAAACGGCAAAAAAGAAAAGCACTCCCATTTATAGCGTACACCTTATGGTTCACAAAGCACGTTGCCAACAATAAAAATAATGATGGGTTACCGTTACAATTCATAGAAAAGGAGGTACAGGGAAGTTGAATGAAAGGGAATAACAAAGTAGGTTCATAAGTCCATCTTCCTTGTAAAAAAAATTAACCTGAAAGTGCGTTTTTCTGCCACCTCTCTCCTGTTTGATATGATAAAGAATGACCACGATACATGAATTATCATTCAGGGTTTTGAAAAGCATAATAGCTTTATACCAACACTTGAGCTTTTATTTATTTATTTTTTGCTAACAAGATAGCTCGATTTGATATGCGGTTCCTGACAACCAACCTCAGAAATAATTCCACCTTCATGAGAAGTCAGAAAGAACCACAAACCAAACCTCAAAATAGATTCAAAGAGAAAATACTCTTAAAAAAATTTCCCTTCCTGGGGCACCGGAGTGGCTCAGTGAGTTAAAGCCTCTGCGTTCAGCTCAGGTCATGATCCTAGGGTCCTGGGATTGAGCCCCATGTCTGGCTCTCTGCTCAGCGAGGAGCCTGCTTCCACCTCTCTCTCTGCCTGCTCTCTGCCTACTTGTGATCTCTGTCAGTCAAATAAATAAATAAAATCTTAAAAAAAAATTTCCCTTCCTATCAGAAGCAGACCAAAGAGAAGTGTATCCTCCCAGTAACAAATTCCCCAGAAAGCTTCATCTAAAAGGTTGTACTTTCTTCAGACACCCAGCAAGATCTTCTTCTCTGGGCCTGGTATTTCTTCGATGGCCTATTCCAGAGAATAAGACACTAAACTACTGAGCGCCATGCGCCTCAGAACCACGAAAGAGATGATGAGGGGCACTAAGCACGCGTCTGGTCACCAAGAGGGTATGTAAACGTTTGCTGCTTTTCTGCATTTTTCAAAGCTGAGTTTTTAGCTGGAGGACGCTCCTTTAGGATAAATTGCTGATACCATATAGTAAAAGCTATTATATGATCTTTTACAAACCATTTCCTATCTTTGCATTCTCATGTGTCAAGACGGACACGGATTATTTAAAACCCTGAAGAGAGTGCTATTGCATTTAAATTGCCTGTAACCTTCGTGTAATAGATTTATGATTGATGATAGATTTAGTTAAAATATAACTATCTTAAGTATTTATTCTCGGTAAACGATTTCAACCTATGCTCACTTAAGTACCTTGGTGCATAATCCCTTTTCAATTAAACCATAGTGCAAGGACCATGGCCGCGTTTCCGAGAGAACCCCAAGCCGTTTTTCTAGAATGGCCGAATGTGTATATATCAGGCGTCCTCTTTTCACTCCCTTTGTGGAGCACCTACCCTGGAGGTCATGTAATAACCAATGACCAAAAAAACAAACAAAAAACCCAAACATCCAGGTCGAAGTTATTCCCACGTGCCATCATGCCCCGGCGGACCTTGCCTGGAGAGGAGGAGACTGCTCAAACAGATCGCGGGTATGCATCTCAGCCCAGGCCTGTGCTGGGGAAGCTGGTTCCCGGCTTCAGGCGCAATCAGGAAGCCAGCCTAGTGACCCGAGAGTGCAGCCGGGGTGTAGGGCTGATGACCTTTTCGCAGCCAGGCTGCGCGCGGACACTCGCTTTTGGAGCCAGGCTAAGAGGCCGCCCAGCGCCAGCGCTGGCAACGCTCGCAGCCCCCGGGGGGCTTCACCCGGCGCCCGGGCCAGCCGGTGCCTCAGGAGGGAGGGGGCGGCGGCGGCTCGGAGAAGGGGCTTTGCTAATTGCCGAAGCGGGAAGTGAGCTCGTGGAGGACGAGGCTCTGAGTCTGGGAGGAGGTGGAAGGGCTGGCGGAGGAGGGGCGCGCAGCGCCGCGGTGCTGTGCTGCGGCCCAGTCGGGATTGCAGGACCCGCCGGACTCGCCGCCGGACTCGCCGCCCGTGCGCTCCCGCGCTCCAGCCCAGCCCCAGAGGCCCCGCCGTCCCGCTCCGGCGGCCGGCTGCCCCAACCCGCCCCATGGATTCTGCGGACGACCCTCTGCCCGCAGGTAAAGTGACACCGCGCCGCGCCCTCACCTGGAGCGGGAAGCGCGGGCCAGGAGCTCGCAGGGATGTTGGGGCCCAGCCTCCCGCGACCCCCGGGGCACCGGGAACATCCCGGACGCTGCGCCGCACCCCGGTTGCACGGGGCCGGGCGGGGGACGGCGCCGCGCGAGGTGCCCCCCGCCAGCGGACCCGCTAGCCCCCATCCTTCGGCACCCCCACGCGCGCCTCCGAGGACCCCCTTCCCTCGTCCCGCGCCGTGGCCCCGGCGATTTTGTTCTGGACTTGGGATCCCAGGTGGAAACTAGTCCCTCAGACCTCCCTGGCAGCAAGGAGCGCAGGGAGGGATTCTCGGTTTTTCCGCCCTGGCTCTTCCTCTCTCCCCACTCACATGCCTTCTAGCTTCCCTTTCCTCTCCTCATTTTCACTTTTATTAATGGTTTTGTTCTGCATGTTGACCCGCAGAGCTATTTCATGAACGAATATACACGAAACCGAGTCAGAGCCCACCTGTTAGAGCCCACCTGTAGAGGCCTTTCATTAGAATGGTCTCTGGTTCTAGCCTCAGTTCAGAATACTGCGTGCACCTGAGGACAGAGTCCAGATCTTTCTTTCATCTCTGACTTGAATTTGAATTCCTCCTCAGACTTCAGCTTCCAGGATTTCTCCCATCCTTGCTCTCCCACTGTCTCGGTGGGGATCCGCCATGAGTGTTGAACACAGGAATGAATGAATGATATATACCCCCAGATCGCTGGGGCTTTTTCTTGTTTTGCTGAGGTTGTAAAGGCTTGGGAGAGACCCCCTGTACGCAGATACAGAGCTGCATGCAATTGCTTAGATAAACGTGTTCCCCACTTAATTGATTGGGCATTGAACATTTCGCCCTTAACCTGTGGCTTGAGCAGTTAGGAGGAGACAATCTGGAGGTGAATCAGAAGATGGCTGAATCCACATGGTGGTGGGCTGGGTTTGGGAGATTATCCTGGAGATTCAAAAGAAAGATCTAAATTCTTCCAGTGGGGAGTGGTAAACATTTTATCAATGGGAGATGGAAAATAAATTTTCTGGTTAACCTTTCCCTCCCCCTCAAAACCCATTATTTGAAAAAAAAAAAGGGAAGTGAAGGGAGAAATCCTCCCACCCCCATCCCCACTCACCTCCATAGCCACCTCCTCTTCCAAGAACCTAACAGACAAGGTGCCAAGAAGTGTTAGGTACCAGCAGTGGTCTCAGAGCTCATTCAAGGATCATGGTGAAAGGCATTCAAAGAGATTGTGGGGGCACAGGGATCCAATTAAGGGGGACAAGTTTAAGGTTTGCCTGGTCCCCTAAAAATTAATGGCACTAGAGAAGATGAGCTTTGGGAACTATAGCTTAATGGATACAATGTGTAAAAAGCTTCAGTGAGTCATGGTGGGAAGAGGCCATGAGGGCAGCAAATACAGTCTTAGATGATGTTATTAATAGCACTACAGGCTCTAGATTTCCTGTGGTGGTGTTCTTGGCAAGACCAGCCCAGCCAAAGTGGATACTCACAACCTGGAACAGAGGGTCTTGGAGATCCCAGCACGTGAGGTATGATAAGAGGGTAAAATGATAGGACGTGTCCTTTGGAAGGACTGTCTCCTTGACTTTAAAAGGGAGAACCCAAATCTGTAGGTGAAATCTTTTTGGCTACAAAGAGGGCCGAGGCCTCCTAAGGTCAAGGTCTCCTCGTCCCTTGCAAAGATGTCGAAGAACATATTCAGACATTTCAAAGATGTCCTCATGTCCATCAGTTCCCACTCTGGAATTCTATCAATAAGGTGAGAGTTCCTCTAGTTGAAAAAAAGATCTACAATGACTTCCCTTTCTCATGTAATTTCTGTAACCTCCAGGACACACCCACCTCCCCCTTCCAGCTCTGTAATGAAGCCACAGCTGGTGCCAATTTGTGGAACTAGTTAAAGGCTATTTTCCCTTATATACCCCAGGACCAAGTTCCCATGCTCCCTCACCTGGTTTCCTGCACTCACCTCCCACCTGGTGTGTTCACACCTGCAAGTGCCTTT
Organism: Mustela putorius furo; assembly: GCF_011764305.1. NCBI lineage: Eukaryota > Metazoa > Chordata > Mammalia > Carnivora > Mustelidae > Mustela > Mustela putorius. The sequence goes on from NW_025421398.1 coordinate 57,922, forward strand.
TACCAACCCCTTTGCCAAAAGGCAGCCAGAGTGACCTTTCAAAGACCTATCAGTTCCTGGCTTTTGTCTCCATAGAAATCTGCACTGATCTTCTAACAAATTCTCAGTCCTCCAAAGGCATCCATAATCCTCCCATCCATCTCCTCCTACCCCCCCAACTGACTGATGCCTGTTCTGCCCCATCTCTCTGCCCTTCAACCACGCTGCCTCCCTCTTCCTGTGGAGACCCCTCATGGCGCCTGCCTCCAAGCACAGGTGATTCCCATTGATGGGAAGACCCTCTTCGTCTCCTACGTCTCCCCACTCCAGGTACTCCCACTTATCCGTGAGCTCACAAGCCCCATGGTACACACTCTCCATGAAGCCTGCTCTCTCTTTTCTAGCACTGGCCTCCGTTTCTAGCTGTGGTTGTGTCATGGATGTCCCTCCCCAGCCTGCCTCCAAGCTCTCCGTCCATTTAGCTCCAACACCTGACACAGTGCCTGGCACGTAGCAAGCCCTGGCTAGCTTCTAAGAGCCTCACTGAGTGACTGAAAGCATTTTAAAAATGTCACCACATAGGCTCCAAACTGTAGGCAGAAAAAGCTTTGCCTGGATTGACATTTTAGAGACATATTCGTCAAGTTAGATGTGTTCACTGACTTTACCTTGTAAAATAAAAAAAAAAAAAAAGGACCTCTGTATCGCTTCGCATCTAAGGAAGGCACATGTATACTATTAGACCACGTTATGAGCTTAATGGAAGGAGACAGGATTTTTTCACTAAGAAAATGTATAAGACTGTTGAGGTCACGTAGGAGGAAAAAGTCCGTTTGTTGGAGCATTGCTATCTTACTCTATCACAACCACTAATAAAAATCTGACACGGGGTGAGTCAGAATTGTCTGTCGGAGATGAGTTAGATTTGGCTCATGTTCCTGCAGACATGAAAGCCAGGAACGAAGAAGGAGGCTTTGAAAGCCTGGGTTGAGGAGGCGGTGTGGTTCACTGCGATGAGCTAAGTGCCCAGGGCCACCAGCAGACATGCGGGCCTGTGTCCTTCCTTTGTTCTGGGGTCCCTCTTGCACCATGTGGTGAGGCTGGTGGCTGGGAGCAGCTCAGGACAGGACCCGGTGGCATCTTACCTCTCCCACCCTCCTGTGGGCTCCAGTGGGCTCCAGTAGGTCCCAGGGGACAGCCTGCCTTCCTTGAAAAGCCCAGTAGCACTGGGAGCAGAAACTGGGACCAAAGAGTGAGCACCCTGTTTGACAAGCCGGACCAGCCACCTCTTTCTCAGATCAGGGGGAGTCCTGGCGTGCTAACTTTTCCCTTCTCCCTTTCCCCTTTCCGCTCTTCCTCCCTCTTCCCTTCCCCTCTCTCCTTCCCTGGTGGTGCCCTTTCCCAATGCCCACTTCATCCTTTTTCCTTTCTTACATGCCTGTCTTCTAGAGTTTCTTCTCTTTCCTCCCCATTACTTCCCTCCATCTGAATCTCCTCTTTGGTCCCTTTGTCCCCGCTCTCTGCTCCTCCTCCCCTTCCCTGGCCCCTGTTCAGCTCCATCCAGCCTGCAGTCAGAGCTGGACTAACACGCTCACTCGCTAGCTCAGCCACCCTCCAGAGAAGTCACTCTTCGGTGGCCACCTTCCTGACCCCCTGGTCCTTTCTCCACTTGTTCAGATATTGCTCTGAAGTCTGAGGAGGACAGAGCGGGGCTGCCACAGTATCAGGCCAGAAGAGAAACCAAACCATGTGTCCACACTGTCCCCCAGTACTGCTGCTCTGAGAGATTTCGAAGTCCTCAACAGGGTTAGGATTTTGGGGGCTTCTTCAGAACTGGGAGTGAAAACAGCCATAGGTCAATAGAAAAGCTATGCCCCCCCCCACAAAAATAGTAATCACAAATGAAAACTAAGTTAACTCTGAAGTCCCAAAGTCGAAGAATTGCCTTGAATCTGTCACTAGAAAGCACCAAGGCCTCACTCTCTGGGTTCTGGGTGCCCTGGGAATGGCAGGAGGCTCTGACCCCCTTCCCTCTTCATTCACTCCCAAAGAACGTCCTCTGAGGTGGTCTTCAAACTTCCTCTGAGAAACTGTCTCTGGGAACTGTAGAGCCCACGGCTGCTGGGATGAATGAGGGTGATGTCAGGACCTGATGGGCAGCTTTACCAGGAGATTGTGGCTTCTGGATGCAGTCCTCAGGTCCCATGGTCTGGGTGAGATCTGGGTCTTTGAGTGGAGGAGGGCAGATGAGATTTCAGATTTTGAGTTGATTCTGGAATGATTAGTGCTTTGGGGGGCATTGGGTGAAGGTATTTTGCACATGGGAAGGACACGAATTTGGGGAGCCAGAGAGTGGACTGTTAAGAGCTGACCTGCATTTCCCCCAGAAACCTTGCTGCTGTCCTTATCTCTGGTACCACAGAACGTGACCTTATTTGGAACTAGAGTCCTTACAGATGCAATCGCATTACAATGAGGTCCTTAGAGTAGGCCTTAATCTCCTGTAACTGACCTCCTTATGTAAAGGGGAAATCTGGACAGAGAGATGCCCCTACTGTCAGTGGTGGGCAGTGCATGAACTTCTAGAATCCTGACATTAGTGGAAAACAGACACAGGCTGGGCACTAGGTAAATGGGAGCTCTTGCGGAATTTCAGATGAAGATGCTGTGGACCTCGGCTTCCCATGTCATAGTGACGTTAGCCTCAAGATGCTCTTTTGACCTGCGACCCCCGCTTTTCACCATTCACTGACTTTTAATGCTGGAGGAACACGTGGAGGCTCTCTGTTCACCCCTGAATGTTACAGATTAGGAATCAAGAACGATAGGTAGGTAACTATCAAATGGTATTTTCAAATAGGTTAACTTTAAAACAATGAAAATCCTTGAACAGAAATATCCCAAGGAGAAAACCATCAGGCAAGAAACACATGAACAGATTCCTAAAATCCTCAGTGATCACAAAAGAGCTAAGGAAAACACAATGTGTTAGTGTTAACCCAGAGGAGAAGGACCCCAAATAGTGTTGTTTATTCCAATGGATTAAATCCTGAAAAACGGATGTAATCATGGAGTGGGGCACCTGGATGGCTTCTTTCTGCTGGGGTCCTGAGGCCAGGGACTTGGGCTCAAGCCCTGCCTGGGGCTCTCTGCTCAGCAGGAAGCCTGCTTCTCCCTCTCCCAGTTCCACTCCCTCTCCAGTTGTGCTCCCTCTCTCACTGTCTCTGTCTTTCTGTCAAATCCATCAATCAATCAACTAATTCCTTCAATTCAAGAAGCAAAAATCAAATGTTGACGCATGGAGTCCTAATGAACAAGATTATGGAGGGTTGTTTGATGATTTTTTTTAAAGATTTTCTTTCTTCCCTTGACAGAGAGGAGAAGGAGAGAGAGAGAAAGGCAGAGAGAGAAGGGCCAACAGGCTCCCTGCTAAGGAAAGAGCCAGATGCAGGGCAGGGTCCGCTGGCTGGTGCCTCGCCTTGGAGGAGTCTTGGCAACCATCTGGATCAGTTGCCTTGACACTGTGTTAGAACCTGGGGCATTTACTTAGATGCTTTCTATTGAGCAACGACTCAAGAGGACTCCAGGGTGTATTTCCAAGAGCTTGTTTTCTACTTGACTTCCTTCTTTCTGGAACCCATGGCCTTTTCCTCACTCCAGCCTTCCTGAATCCCAATCTCTCTTTCCTCACACCTGGGAGATTCCCTTCTTTTCCTTGGAATCTCCTCCCTATACCCACCATCCAGAACTCCTCAGGGTGAAAAGCTGAGTGTGTCCTGGGGCTCAGTGTATTTTTTGTGTGTGTCTTTGCTTCTTTTCCTTTTCACAGGGTTCACAAATATGCGTTCATTTTCAATATTTTAAAGACTTAGAGAGATAGAGATTTTTTTTTTCTTTTCCAATTCCCATGGGCTTCCGGTGGGTTTCTTTTCCTCTAACCAGCTTTCTATTATTTCTCTAAGGTTGCTTTTACAAGATACCACAAGCCTAGAGCCTGAAACAACAGAAGTGGACAGTGTCACAGTTCTAAAGGCTATAATATTGGTAGCCCATGCTCTTTTTGTGGGTATTAAGGAAGGATCTGTTCCAAGCCCCTCTCCCAGCTTGAAGTTTTGCCCTGGCTTTGGACTTTTTCACATGGCCGTCTCCCTCAGGGTGTATCTGTGTGTCCCCAGTTTCCCATCTTCGAAGGACACAAGTCCTCCTGAATGAGGGGCCCAGTCTGTTCAAATAAGACCTTATCCTCACTAGTTACAACTCCAGGGACCCTATTTCCAAATAACATCACTCTACCAGGTGCTGGTGTTTAGGACTGGGATATTTTATATGCACACACACACACGTGTGTGTGTGTGTGTGTGTGTGTGTGTGTGTGTTATTTATTTATTTATTTATTTATTTTCTTGCCTAATAAAACACTTTTGTTCAGCATCTTAGTCTCCCTTCCTTTCATTACAAGGTTATTCGCATGTTTTTTGTGCCTCCTGAACAATTCGACCACCTCTACCTCCTCAGTCTCCATGAAAGTTATTATTACCTAAAATCGCCTGCATTTTTTTTAAACAGTTGGCATCTCTTTGGAGTTTACAGTTTTTTTGGTATTGAGTATCTGTTTATAGGCTGATGGAGGTGACTTTCATCCTAGTCTTTCCTTCTGAATTTGGTTTTTTTTTGGGAAGGTAAACGCTTCTGTCTTTTAAAAAGGACCTATGGGGCGCCTGGGTGGCTCAGTGGTTAGTTAAAGCCTCTGCCTTCGGCTCAGGTCATGATCCCGGGGTCCTGGGATCGAGCCCCGCGTCTGGCTCTTTGCTCAGCGGGGAGCCTGCTTCCTCCTCTCTCTCTGCCTGCCTCTCTGCCTACTTGTGATCTCTGTCTGTCAAGTAAATAAACAAAATCTTTAAAAAACAATAAAAATAAAATAAAAGGAGGACCTATAAAAGCTAAATGGTTATTCTTTGTAAGTCTACATTCCTTTGTCTCATTTTGTGTATACTTGAAGTGACCAGAGATTTGGGGGCTGACATCATGGATCAACATTTAGAAGGAAAAAAAATTTAATTTAATTTAAAATAATTTAAATTAAATACATTTAAATTTAATTTGAAATTTGAATTAAAATTTAAAATAAAAAACTAAAATTAAATACATTTAAAGAAATAATGTATTTTTAACAAGAGATCTAAAAAGGGATGATGCAAACACAATGCAGGCAAGGGACAAAATTGAGGGGCTCAATCCTTTCATGAAATGTCAATGGTTCTATCACTCTAATGAAAAGATTAAATTGGTTAGATTTCATCAATGCCCACATACACACATAATGATGTGCTGCTTCGATGAGATACAGAATCCACTCTTCAAGGCAGAAAAAAATGTCGGTAGTATTGAACACCTGAAATGGAAGTTTTCTTCTACCCACCAAGAAGGGGATGTCCTAGCGAGTCTAAGAAGGGATGGAGGAACATTGAAGGTATAACAACTGGAAAAAATGAGTGAAATTTGTATAGAAAGGTATTCTAAGAGAAGATACAAAGTATTGGAATCAGGAAGTGAATGAATCAAAGTCATCAGATATGTTAAAAATTCAGAAAAATTCATTGGAATTCTGTGACATACAAAACAAGGTTGAAAATCCTATTGATGAGAGCACCACAACAAGGACTTCATCTCTCCTAAGACTTGATGCAGTCTCTACCCAGCAAGTCTCCACCCAGAAAACCATCCAAGATAACTCAGGGGATTTATGACCTAAATCAATGGGATGTCCACTAGGTTCATATGTTACCTATGTTGATAGAACAGGTTCATAGATTGGATGGTCGGTATTGTAAAGTTTCAATTGACCCCACCTTGATGGAGAGATTTAATGCAATCCCAGTTTCCTATCTAGCAAGTGCCTGTGTATGTGGAGAAGCCAATTCTTCTATTTCCATGGAAATGAGAAGGACTCGTCATTCCCCAGCAAATCTGAAGAAAGAAGCGAGAGCAAGAGTGAGGGAGAAAGAGAGTGAGAGGAGCATCTGATGGGATAGGATTTCTTACAAAAGGACTCTTGAAAGGACTGGAGAAAACAGACAAACCAACAAGGGCAGACTTTGACCAAGCTGTGCTCAACGGCGTGAATATCCACATGGAACCTTAGAGACTAAAACACTATTCCAGACTGATGTTGCCTAAATATGAAAGAGGACATCAGAAGTTCTCTGGAAGATACAAAAGGAAAACATTTTTAGGATGTGGGGGAGGTGGCAGAGATGAGTGGAACAGGACACCAAAAACAGGAAGCACAAGAAAGGTTGGGAAGTTGGACTCTACTCATTCCCAGTTTAAAAACCAAAGATCTTGCCCACCAAATGACAAGACTAAAACGATGAAAGGATCTATCGAGATCCCAGCTAAGGAACTGGATACAAATCGAGATATGATAACTAGGAATCCAGAAAGAAAGGTAGGTCACTTTCAAACAATGAAAATCCTTGAACAGCAATATCCAAGGAGAAAGCCATCAGCCAATAAACACATGAAAAGATTCCTCAGGGATCCCAAAAGAGCCAAGGAAAACAAAATGTGTTAGTGTTAGCACAGAGAAGGCTGACCCAAAGAAGTGTTGCTAAATCCAAGAGACTGAATAGTGAAAAACTGATTGAATCACAGAGTGGGGCACTTGGGTGGCTTCATTGTGAAGCATCTGCTTTCTGCTGGAGTCCTGATGCCAGGGTCTTGGGATCAAGCCCTGCCTGGGGCTCTTCTCAGCAGGAAGCCTGCTTCTCCCTCTCCCACTTCAACTGCTTGTACTCCCTCTCCAATTGGGCTCTTTCTCTCACTGTCTCTTTCTGTCAAAACCGTCAGTCAACCAAATCCTTCAATTCAAGAAGTAAAAATCAATTTTTGACGCATGGGGTCCTAATGAACGACAAGAATATGGTGGGTTGTTTGATGATTTTTTTAAGTTTTTCATTATAATTTTGACAAGCAGAGAGGAGAACATGGAGAAGACGGGCAGAGAGAGAGATGGGAAAACAGGCTCCCTGCTAAGGAAAGAGCCAGATGCAGGAGAGGGCCCACAGGCTGGTGCCTCGCAAGTGCAGCCTGAAGCCCTGCAGCAGCTCCAGCAGTCCCATGGGTCTGCAGGTCTTTCCTGCCCTCAGGCACCAGAGGCACCTGGGTGCCACCCTTGCCTCCTCCCTAGACCGATCTGCGGCCCCGCCCACCCAAGCCTGCGCATTCATAGGGCAGTGGAGTCAAAAGGAAGTCAAAAGGAAGGCACAGTGGGCTTGGGTGCAGAAGGCCTTGGCTCTCCCTGACATGCCACTATGGAGAGCAGGGGTCTGACCTTGAACAAGTCCAAGGGTGTGACCTTGGATGAGGCCTGCAGTTTGACCTTGGATGACTCACCTAAGTGTTTGCTGCTTCAAGCTCCTTCCCCTGTAACCTACAGTCCAGGGGACCTAGGAGAGATGTTCTGGTGAGGCCGGGAGTGGGAACCCTATCTTCTCTGCTCTGACCCTCTGACCCTGACCCCACTCTGGATCACACCTGAGCATGTCTCCTGTCAGGCGAACAGGAAGAGCCAAGCCAATGACAGCACCTATCTGTCCGCCCAAAGTTTCTCGCTTTGTCTGAAATCTCTGATAATAGATGGAAGTTCTGATGGGAAGGGGACAATGAATTCCGGCTTCTCATTTTCTGAGTCATGGCCGCAAAGCCAAAGGGCAATTGGGAAAAGAAAGAGATTCATAACCAGCCAGGGAGACACCTTCAGGACTTTGAATCATGTTTGCTGGAGCCTCCAATGGGGATCAGACCCTGGAGGAAGTTCTTCCACCCGCATCATTGCCAAGTTTGCTCACCGACCCAGACCAAGGTGATGCCCGACGTGCTCTGCCTGACCCTGAGCCTTCCTCGTGGTTCGTACTCAATCACCTTTGTTTTCGAGGCCCAGATGGCTGTGTACCGAAGAGATCATTTGGAAGAGGGCTCACCCTGGTTATTTGATACTGGTCTGGAAGGAGGAAGTTGTCCTAAAGGATTTCTGAGAGCTCTTGGAGCTGCACGGTATAATATTATTAAGTCTGAAGTCAAATCATTTGGAAGCATTAAAATGTTTATTTTTACAGGCCCCAGGGAACAGCAGGCAGGGCTATACTGTCCCAGGAGGTCCCTTCCTCCCAAAGCCACCTCACCTCTCCTGGACTGGGGACTCCAAGCAAGGCACAGGCCACCCCAAATTAGCTGGCAATTAACCAACAAGGATCTCACTGATGGTAGCAAGAATGATGCTGAGTGAAATAAGCAGAGAGAGTCAATTATCATATGGTTTGACTTATTTGTGGAGCATAACAAATAGCATGGAGGACATGGGGAGATAGAGAGGAGAAGGGAGTTGGGGGAAATTGAAAGGGGAAGTGAACCATGAGAGACTATGGACTCTGAAAAACAAACTGAGGGTTTTGAAGGAGCGGGGGGTGGGAGGTTGGGGTACCAGGTGGTGGGTATTATAGAGGGCACAGATTGCATGGAGCACTGGGTGTGGTGCAAAAATAATGAATACCACTATGCTGAAAATAAATTTAAAAAATTAAAAAATAAATAACTATACAAGAGGTACCTATTAGAAATCAGGTATTGTGGCTACTATGATGGGCAAAAAAATAGACGTAGCTATTACTGCCTGATGGTGAGTCAGATATTTAAAAAAAAAGGTGATGTTTAATTTATATGCACATCTTATGGACAGTTCTCAAAGGCATGAGAAAGGCCCAGGGTAAACTCACACAGTGGCCCTTGGAGAGGGCACCCAGCCTCGCTCTGGGAGACCACAGGTGAGAGCCTACTAGGCGGGCTGTACAGTCAGTTGTTTCTCTAGGGCTCCTGTCCCTAATCTGTAATATTCAGGGGTGAACAGAGAGCCTCCACGTGTCCTTCCAGCTTTAAAAGTCAGTGAATGGTGAAAAGTGGGGTTCACAGGGTCAAAAGAGCATCTTCAGGCTAACGTCACTATGACATGGGAAGCCGAGGTCCACAGCATCCTCATCTGAAATTCCGCTAGAGCTCCCATTTACCTAGTGCCCAGCCTGTGTATATTTTCCACTACTGTCAGGGATCTAGAAGTTCATGCACTGCCCACCACTGACAGTAGGGGCATCTCTCTGTCCAGATTTTCCCTTTACATAAGGAGGTCAGTTACAGGAGATTAGGGCCCACTCTAACGACCTCATTGTAATGTGATTGCATCTGTAAGGACTCTAGTTCCAAATAAGGTCACGTTCTGTGGTACCAGAGATAAGGACAGCAGCAAGGTTTCTGGGGGAAATGCAGGTCAGCTCTTAACAGTCCACTCTCTGGCTCCCCAAATTCGTGTCCTTCCCATGTGCAAAATACCTTCACCCAATACCCCCCAAAGCACTAATCATTCCAGAATCAACTCAAAATCTGAAATCTCATCTGCCCTCCTCCACTCAAAGACCCAGATCTCACCCAGACCATGGGACCTGAGGACTGCATCCAGAAGCCACAATCTCCTGGTAAAGCTGCCCATCAGGTCCTGACATCACCCTCATTCATCCCAGCAGCCGTGGGCTCTACAGTTCCCAGAGACAGTTTCTCAGAGGAAGTTTGAAGACCACCTCAGAGGACGTTCTTTGGGAGTGAATGAAGAGGGAAGGGGGTCAGAGCCTCCTGCCATTCCCAGGGCACCCAGAACCCAGAGAGTGAGGCCTTGGTGCTTTCTAGTGACAGATTCAAGGCAATTCTTCGACTTTGGGACTTCAGAGTTAACTTAGTTTTCATTTGTGATTACTATTTTTGTTGGGGGGGGGCATAGCTTTTCTTTTGACCTATGGCTGTTTTCACTCCCAGTTCTGAAGAAGCCCCCAAAATCCTAACCCTGTTGAGGACTTCAAAATCTCTCAGAGCAGCAGTACTGGGGGACAGTGTGGACACATGGTTTGGTTTCTCTTCTGGCCTGATACTGTGGCAGCCCCGCTCTGTCCTCCTCAGACTTCAGAGCAATATCTGAACAAGTGGAGAAAGGACCAGGGGGTCAGGAAGGTGGCCACCGAAGAGTGACTTCTCTGGAGGGTGGCTGAGCTAGCGAGTGAGCGTGTTAGTCCAGCTCTGACTGCAGGCTGGATGGAGCTGAACAGGGGCCAGGGAAGGGGAGGAGGAGCAGAGAGCGGGGACAAAGGGACCAAAGAGGAGATTCAGATGGAGGGAAGTAATGGGGAGGAAAGAGAAGAAACTCTAGAAGACAGGCATGTAAGAAAGGAAAAGGGATGAAGTGGGCATTGGGAAAGGGCACCACCAGGGAAGGAGAGAGGGGAAGGGAAGAGGGAGGAAGAGCGGAAAGGGGAAAGGGAGAAGGGAAAAGTTAGCACGCCAGGACTCCCCCTGATCTGAGAAAGAGGTGGCTGGTCCGGCTTGTCAAACAGGGTGCTCACTCTTTGGTCCCAGTTTCTGCTCCCAGTGCTACTGGGCTTTTCAAGGAAGGCAGGCTGTCCCCTGGGACCCACTGGAGCCCACTGGAGCCCACAGGAGGGTGGAGGAGGTAAGATGCCACCGGGTCCTGTCCTGAGCTGCTCGCAGCCACCAGCCTCACCACATGGTGCAAGAGGGACCCCAGAACAAAGGAAGGACACAGGCCCGCATGTCTGCTGGTGGCCCTGGGCACTTAGCTCATCGCAGTGAACCACACCGCCTCCTCAACCCAGGCTTTCAAAGCCTCCTTCTTCGTTCCTGGCTTTCATGTCTGCAGGAACATGAGCCAAATCTAACTCATCTCCGACAGACAATTCTGACTCACCCCGTGTCAGATTTTTATTAGTGGTTGTGATAGAGTAAGATAGCAATGCTCCAACAAACGGACTTTTTCCTCCTACGTGACCTCAACAGTCTTATACATTTTCTTAGTGAAAAAATCCTGTCTCCTTCCATTAAGCTCATAACGTGGTCTAATAGTATACATGTGCCTTCCTTAGATGCGAAGCGATACAGAGGTCCTTTTTTTTTTTTTTTTATTTTACAAGGTAAAGTCAGTGAACACATCTAACTTGACGAATATGTCTCTAAAATGTCAATCCAGGCAAAGCTTTTTCTGCCTACAGTTTGGAGCCTATGTGGTGACATTTTTAAAATGCTTTCAGTCACTCAGTGAGGCTCTTAGAAGCTAGCCAGGGCTTGCTACGTGCCAGGCACTGTGTCAGGTGTTGGAGCTAAATGGACGGAGAGCTTGGAGGCAGGCTGGGGAGGGACATCCATGACACAACCACAGCTAGAAACGGAGGCCAGTGCTAGAAAAGAGAGAGCAGGCTTCATGGAGAGTGTGTACCATGGGGCTTGTGAGCTCACGGATAAGTGGGAGTACCTGGAGTGGGGAGACGTAGGAGACGAAGAGGGTCTTCCCATCAATGGGAATCACCTGTGCTTGGAGGCAGGCGCCATGAGGGGTCTCCACAGGAAGAGGGAGGCAGCGTGGTTGAAGGGCAGAGAGATGGGGCAGGCATCAGTCAGTTGGGGGGGTAGGAGGAGATGGATGGGAGGATTATGGATGCCTTTGGAGGACTGAGAATTTGTTAGAAGATCAGTGCAGATTTCTATGGAGACAAAAGCCAGGAACTGATAGGTCTTTGAAAGGTCACTCTGGCTGCCTTTTGGCAAAGGGGTTGGTAAAAGGCACTTGCAGGTGTGAACACACCAGGTGGGAGGTGAGTGCAGGAAACCAGGTGAGGGAGCATGGGAACTTGGTCCTGGGGTATATAAGGGAAAATAGCCTTTAACTAGTTCCACAAATTGGCACCAGCTGTGGCTTCATTACAGAGCTGGAAGGGGGAGGTGGGTGTGTCCTGGAGGTTACAGAAATTACATGAGAAAGGGAAGTCATTGTAGATCTTTTTTTCAACTAGAGGAACTCTCACCTTATTGATAGAATTCCAGAGTGGGAACTGATGGACATGAGGACATCTTTGAAATGTCTGAATATGTTCTTCGACATCTTTGCAAGGGACGAGGAGACCTTGACCTTAGGAGGCCTCGGCCCTCTTTGTAGCCAAAAAGATTTCACCTACAGATTTGGGTTCTCCCTTTTAAAGTCAAGGAGACAGTCCTTCCAAAGGACACGTCCTATCATTTTACCCTCTTATCATACCTCACGTGCTGGGATCTCCAAGACCCTCTGTTCCAGGTTGTGAGTATCCACTTTGGCTGGGCTGGTCTTGCCAAGAACACCACCACAGGAAATCTAGAGCCTGTAGTGCTATTAATAACATCATCTAAGACTGTATTTGCTGCCCTCATGGCCTCTTCCCACCATGACTCACTGAAGCTTTTTACACATTGTATCCATTAAGCTATAGTTCCCAAAGCTCATCTTCTCTAGTGCCATTAATTTTTAGGGGACCAGGCAAACCTTAAACTTGTCCCCCTTAATTGGATCCCTGTGCCCCCACAATCTCTTTGAATGCCTTTCACCATGATCCTTGAATGAGCTCTGAGACCACTGCTGGTACCTAACACTTCTTGGCACCTTGTCTGTTAGGTTCTTGGAAGAGGAGGTGGCTATGGAGGTGAGTGGGGATGGGGGTGGGAGGATTTCTCCCTTCACTTCCCTTTTTGTTTTTTCAAATAATGGGTTTTGAGGGGGAGGGAAAGGTTAACCAGAAAATTTATTTTCCATCTCCCATTGATAAAATGTTTACCACTCCCCACTGGAAGAATTTAGATCTTTCTTTTGAATCTCCAGGATAATCTCCCAAACCCAGCCCACCACCATGTGGATTCAGCCATCTTCTGATTCACCTCCAGATTGTCTCCTCCTAACTGCTCAAGCCACAGGTTAAGGGCGAAATGTTCAATGCCCAATCAATTAAGTGGGGAACACGTTTATCTAAGCAATTGCATGCAGCTCTGTATCTGCGTACAGGGGGTCTCTCCCAAGCCTTTACAACCTCAGCAAAACAAGAAAAAGCCCCAGCGATCTGGGGGTATATATCATTCATTCATTCCTGTGTTCAACACTCATGGCGGATCCCCACCGAGACAGTGGGAGAGCAAGGATGGGAGAAATCCTGGAAGCTGAAGTCTGAGGAGGAATTCAAATTCAAGTCAGAGATGAAAGAAAGATCTGGACTCTGTCCTCAGGTGCACGCAGTATTCTGAACTGAGGCTAGAACCAGAGACCATTCTAATGAAAGGCCTCTACAGGTGGGCTCTAACAGGTGGGCTCTGACTCGGTTTCGTGTATATTCGTTCATGAAATAGCTCTGCGGGTCAACATGCAGAACAAAACCATTAATAAAAGTGAAAACGAGGAGAGGAAAGGGAAGCTAGAAGGCATGTGAGTGGGGAGAGGAAGAGCCAGGGCGGAAAAACCGAGAATCCCTCCCTGCGCTCCTTGCTGCCAGGGAGGTCTGAGGGACTAGTTTCCACCTGGGATCCCAAGTCCAGAACAAAATCGCCGGGGCCACGGCGCGGGACGAGGGAAGGGGGTCCTCGGAGGCGCGCGTGGGGGTGCCGAAGGATGGGGGCTAGCGGGTCCGCTGGCGGGGGGCACCTCGCGCGGCGCCGTCCCCCGCCCGGCCCCGTGCAACCGGGGTGCGGCGCAGCGTCCGGGATGTTCCCGGTGCCCCGGGGGTCGCGGGAGGCTGGGCCCCAACATCCCTGCGAGCTCCTGGCCCGCGCTTCCCGCTCCAGGTGAGGGCGCGGCGCGGTGTCACTTTACCTGCGGGCAGAGGGTCGTCCGCAGAATCCATGGGGCGGGTTGGGGCAGCCGGCCGCCGGAGCGGGACGGCGGGGCCTCTGGGGCTGGGCTGGAGCGCGGGAGCGCACGGGCGGCGAGTCCGGCGGGTCCTGCAATCCCGACTGGGCCGCAGCACAGCACCGCGGCGCTGCGCGCCCCTCCTCCGCCAGCCCTTCCACCTCCTCCCAGACTCAGAGCCTCGTCCTCCACGAGCTCACTTCCCGCTTCGGCAATTAGCAAAGCCCCTTCTCCGAGCCGCCGCCGCCCCCTCCCTCCTGAGGCACCGGCTGGCCCGGGCGCCGGGTGAAGCCCCCCGGGGGCTGCGAGCGTTGCCAGCGCTGGCGCTGGGCGGCCTCTTAGCCTGGCTCCAAAAGCGAGTGTCCCCGCGCAGCCTGGCTGCGAAAAGGTCATCAGCCCTACACCCCGGCTGCACTCTCGGGTCACTAGGCTGGCTTCCTGATTGCGCCTGAAGCCGGGAACCAGCTTCCCCAGCACAGGCCTGGGCTGAGATGCATACCCGCGATCTGTTTGAGCAGTCTCCTCCTCTCCAGGCAAGGTCCGCCGGGGCATGATGGCACGTGGGAATAACTTCGACCTGGATGTTTGGGTTTTTTGTTTGTTTTTTTGGTCATTGGTTATTACATGACCTCCAGGGTAGGTGCTCCACAAAGGGAGTGAAAAGAGGACGCCTGATATATACACATTCGGCCATTCTAGAAAAACGGCTTGGGGTTCTCTCGGAAACGCGGCCATGGTCCTTGCACTATGGTTTAATTGAAAAGGGATTATGCACCAAGGTACTTAAGTGAGCATAGGTTGAAATCGTTTACCGAGAATAAATACTTAAGATAGTTATATTTTAACTAAATCTATCATCAATCATAAATCTATTACACGAAGGTTACAGGCAATTTAAATGCAATAGCACTCTCTTCAGGGTTTTAAATAATCCGTGTCCGTCTTGACACATGAGAATGCAAAGATAGGAAATGGTTTGTAAAAGATCATATAATAGCTTTTACTATATGGTATCAGCAATTTATCCTAAAGGAGCGTCCTCCAGCTAAAAACTCAGCTTTGAAAAATGCAGAAAAGCAGCAAACGTTTACATACCCTCTTGGTGACCAGACGCGTGCTTAGTGCCCCTCATCATCTCTTTTCGTGGTTCTGAGGCGCATGGCGCTCAGTAGTTTAGTGTCTTATTCTCTGGAATAGGCCATCGAAGAAATACCAGGCCCAGAGAAGAAGATCTTGCTGGGTGTCTGAAGAAAGTACAACCTTTTAGATGAAGCTTTCTGGGGAATTTGTTACTGGGAGGATACACTTCTCTTTGGTCTGCTTCTGATAGGAAGGGAATTTTTTTTTTTAAGATTTTATTTATTTATTTGACTGACAGAGATCACAAGTAGGCAGAGAGCAGGCAGAGAGAGAGGTGGAAGCAGGCTCCTCGCTGAGCAGAGAGCCAGACATGGGGCTCAATCCCAGGACCCTAGGATCATGACCTGAGCTGAACGCAGAGGCTTTAACTCACTGAGCCACTCCGGTGCCCCAGGAAGGGAAATTTTTTTAAGAGTATTTTCTCTTTGAATCTATTTTGAGGTTTGGTTTGTGGTTCTTTCTGACTTCTCATGAAGGTGGAATTATTTCTGAGGTTGGTTGTCAGGAACCGCATATCAAATCGAGCTATCTTGTTAGCAAAAAATAAATAAATAAAAGCTCAAGTGTTGGTATAAAGCTATTATGCTTTTCAAAACCCTGAATGATAATTCATGTATCGTGGTCATTCTTTATCATATCAAACAGGAGAGAGGTGGCAGAAACGCACTTTCAGGTTAATTTTTTTACAAGGAAGATGGACTTATGAACCTACTTTGTTATTCCCTTTCATTCAACTTCCCTGTACCTCCTTTTCTATGAATTGTAACGGTAACCCATCATTATTTTTATTGTTGGCAACGTGCTTTGTGAACCATAAGGTGTACGCTATAAATGGGAGTGCTTTTCTTTTTTGCCGTTTACGAAAAAGTAATTTTTTAAAATTTATTTTTTATTTATTTTCAGCATAACAGTATTCATTCTTTTTGCACCACACTCAGTGCTCAATGCAAGCAGTGCCCTCTACAATACCCACCACCTGGTACCCCAACCTCCCAACCCCCTGCCCCTTCAAAACCCTCAGATTGTTTTTCAGAGTCCATAGTCTCTCATGGTTCAGCTCCCCTTCCAATTTCCCCCAACTCCCTTCTCCTCTCTAACTCCCCATCCCATGTCCACAAAAAACTAATTTAAAAACATTCACCCACCCGAGTACCCAAAGGGTTCCCATATAAACTATCTGTCGTTACATTATGTCATTCTGCTTTCGCTTTTATTGCTGTCCAAACAATGTTTTAAAACATTCTTTAAAATGGGCCTTTTTAACAAGATTTTTACAAAAGATTTTATTTATTCATTTGTCAGAGAGATAGCACAAGCAGAGGGAGAGGCAGGCAGAGTGGTAAGCAGGCTCCTGGTAAGCAAGAAGCCTGATGGGGGACTCGATCCCAGGATGCTGGGATTATGACCTGAGCCAGAGGTAGACAATTAACCAACTGAGCCATCCTTGTCTCCCTGAAATGGGCATTTTTGACATTTCCTGATAGCACCTACACACTCATGAATCTCAGACTCATGATATATGGGGCTAGTGGACTTGACAATCATGGAGTCAAGCATGCTGGATTTGACTCACGGGCCTGTCACTGTGAATTTGGGTGGATTACTAAACTTGCTACATATAAACCCAAGCATGTAAGAATTTGCAGGATTGTGACAGTTCAGTGGTATAATGTATACATAAAAATACCTAAACCAGTGTCTCACAAAGTAGGAACAAATATACCAGCTCCCTTCCTGCCTTCATTCTGTCCTTGGAATACCGTCTCTTGGGAGAAGTTCCTACTGCCTTTGTTACAAGAAATGAATGATATTTACTACACTGTTGGTGCATAGCATGGATCAATACATTGAGTGATAGTATTAACATACTTCTTGAACTGCCCATTGCCCCCCCCAAGCACCAAATAAAATGTCATGCCCTGGGGAAACCAAAGTGAGAGGTCTCCAACTTTTAGGGGTTATGGACAGGAGAGAGATGCAAATACTGTGTCAGTGTAGAACCAGGGTAACTAAAGTTTAAAGCAGGAAGAGAATGTGTGTGGAAGAAAGGCAGTGATGATGTATAAAGCCATTTGGCTGGATGGTGACTACCCTCAGACTGACAATTTGCCATGAAAGCTTCCAGGCAAATTTGAGATCTTTATTAGTGACAATATGGCTATAGCCTTAAGGGGAAGAAAAAAACAAAAAGCCAAAAACCAAAACACACATACACACAAACTGTTGGTCTTGTGTCTTTTCACAAATAATGACAGTTATCAGAAATTTTATCTTTAAATGGGGGAAAACAGCAACTGAAAATGTATTTCATTTGATTCATCACAGAATATGGTGTTTTTGTTCATTTCACACCATTTTTGTTAAGTTTTATTTAAATTAATGCACTCTGAGATAAAATGTTAATATTCCTGAGGGTATGGACATTGTATACAAATGAACCCAGCTAAGTGGGCTCCTGGACAGGGTCTGATCTATTTATAAAAGTAGCTGGAGCTGGGGCACCTGGGTGGCTCAGTGGGTTAAGCCTCTGCCTTCGGCTCAGGTCATGATCCCAGGGTCCTGGGATCGAGCCCCACATCGGGCGCTCTGCTCTGCAGGGAGCCTGCTTCCTCCTCTCTCTCTGCCTGCCTCTCTGCCTACTTGTAATCTCTGTCAGATAAATAAAGAATGAATCTTAAAAAAAAAAAAAAAAGTAGCTGGAGCTATGTGGTTTTTTCCAGAACAAGACAATGCCTTCCCTCCGTTGCACTTGCCTTCTACAGCCCATGTGGGAGTTAATACGTTCACTTGTCTCCTTAAATTTTGTCCAGAGTGTGTTAAAGCAGTCATAGGGGACCTGGGTGGTTTTGGCGTCTGCCTTCTCATAACAATGCCCCAGTTTTCTCCTGGAGAATCAACGTTCCTGCTTTCAGTCCATGCAGTGAGGTGGCAGCAACTTCACCCTGGCTCCTGACTCTAGCAGTTGGCATGTCACCCACTAATGGCCTTTGAGAACATCACTGAGTGAGCGGTGAGTTTAGTAGATGCACGAGACATTTGCTGGGTCGGTGAGGATGTGGGTCTCTGAATAACTAGCCCGAGATCCACTTGTGTGTGGTGGAACAAATGAGCAGAGTGATGTGTTGGCCAGAGTGCCCATCCTAGAGAGCCCTGAATGCCAGACAAAAGCATTTGAGACTATTTTTTTCAGGCAACAGGAAGCCAGGAAGCTAGTTTTGAAAAGCAGCACATGAAAATTGGTGCTTCTGGAGGATTAGTCAGGCTGCTGTGTGTAGGATAGGGTGGAGGGAGGGGAGAGTGCAATCCCTGAGTGCATTTAATCTTTATGATGCACTGTAATTTATTATGAAGTTGAATTTGCATCCTTATCCAAACGTGAGGGAAACTCCTGTCCAAAACTGTAAATGCATTTTGGTTGCCTTTTTTTTTTTTTAAGATTGTATTTATTTATATGACACAGAGAGAGAACACAGGCAGGCAGAGAGCCAGGCAAAAAGAGAGAGAGAGATGCAGACTCCCGGCTGAGCAGAGAGACTGATGCAGGGCTCAATCCCAGGACCCTGAGATCATGACCTGAGCCAAAGGCAGAGCCTTAACACACTGAGCAACCCCGGTGCCCCTGGTTGCCTTTTTAAGCATTCCTTGTCTCACATGAAGTGATTACAAATTTGCAGATGTGCATTAAAATGATATATTCCAAAATGTTAACAGAGGAATTAAAAAACTTAAGTAAAATATTATCATTTTTGTTGATTTGAAGCCTATTTGACAAGGGACATAGCATTCTGGTGCATATATGTAAACATGAATACTTATTTAAAAAATATCTTTATTTACTTATTTGCAGCGATCAGAAGTAGGCAGAGGCAGGCAGAAAGAGGGAGGGGTAAGCAGGTTCCCTGCTGAGCAGAGAACCTGATGTGGGGCTTGATCCCAGGACCCTGAGATCATGACCTGAGCTAAAGGCAGAGGCTTAACCTGCTGAGCCACCCAGGTGCCCCTAAACATGAATAATTCTTAAAGATTTCTCTACTCACTTATATAGAAGCCCTTTTCCAAACAGAAGATTAAATCTCTCTTGGCTACTCCTATCAGCTTATTTTGAATTATTTTCCATCCAGAAGCATGAATTAGAAAACCACAGTTTTTACACAGTGTTTGGTTTTCCACCAAGAGAATCACATAATCTGTGGTGATTCCGTGTGGTGTGTTGCTAAAAGCATTTTCAATGCTGTGGATACAAGAGGGCAGTACAGAGAGGTAAGGAAACAGGAGAAAAGGTATGGCTCTGTAATGAGCACTTTATTCTAGAAATTTCCTCCAGCCTTGGGAGCTCACCACTCACAAGTGTGTGGTGGTGCCTTGATCTCATGGACCACAGTGCTCAGCATCTTCCAGCTGCTTTTTTATTGAATACATATGTAACAATTGATTTCTTGCCCCGGACTTTGAGAGAAAAATCTGTTCAGAGCGATGGACTTTATATATATATACATATATATATATATATATATATAATTATATATATATATTTAATTATATATATATAATATAATATATATAGAGAGAGAGGCAGGCAGAGAGAGAGGGAGAAGCAGGTTCCCCCCTGAGCAGAGAGGCTCCGATGCAGGGCTTGATCCCAGAACCCTGGGATCATAACCTGAGTCAAAGGCAGAGACCCACTGAGCCACCCAGGTGCCCCTGGACTTGTTATCTTAAAACCTGAACCCCAACTATCTAAAGTCCACCAGAGGAGATTTTGTTGTTTCTGCTGTTAGAAGAGAATAGAGAAGAAAACCCGGTGTTATCAGTGACAAGCTAAAGCTTGTATGGTAAGCACCCCACAGTTTAGTTTCCTGCGTTGTGTACCCCCAGAATGTGGAACACAGGCTCAGTTTGCTGACTTGGATATCTACAAGGTCATCCATCATTAAATAAGTTATTTTAACTACTTGTCGTTTAGAATTTATTCTGAGCTTAGACAATAAGGTAGGCTTAGATCCAAGTGAGTCAACTGAGAAACTATTAGAACATAAGTGAGTTCATTTTGGAGGAGAGAGAAAGCTCAACAAATGGAACCCCAACAGCTTTCTTATAGACCAGCCATAACCAAGGGGGGAGGGGAAACAATCCCATTTACAGTAGCAAATAAAGGGGTTCCTGGGTGGCTCAGTGGGTTAGGCCTCTGTCTTTGGCTCAGGTCATGGTCTCAGGGTCATGGTCTCAGGGTCCTGGGATTGAGCCCTGCATCAGGCTCTCTGCTCAGCGGGGAGCCTGCTTCTCCCTCTCCCTCTTT
Source organism: Mustela putorius furo (assembly GCF_011764305.1). Lineage (NCBI taxonomy): Eukaryota > Metazoa > Chordata > Mammalia > Carnivora > Mustelidae > Mustela > Mustela putorius. The sequence continues at coordinate 78,087 of NW_025421398.1, forward strand.
CTTTGCCTATTTGTGATTTCTCTCTCCATTAAATAAATAAGATTTATTAAAAAATTTATACAGTAGCAAAGAAAGCTATAAATTTATTGGAGATAAATTCAATAATATTGTTAAAAAATTGCAAGAACTGAGATGCCTGGGTGGTGCCGTTGGTAAGCGCCTGACTCTTGGTTTTTGGCACCAGTCGTGATCTTGGGGTCATGAGATTGACCCCCACAAAGGGCTCTGTGCTCAGCACGGAGTGTGCTTGGGACTCTTTCTCCCTCTGCCTCTGCCTTTAAAATAATAAGTAAATCTTAAAACAAAAATTGCATGAGCTACAGAGCTTTCCTGAAAGCCATAAAAAGAAAATCTGACTAAAGAGAATGCTATACCAGGTTAATAGGCAAGAAGCTACAATACTGGGGCCCCGGGGTGGCTCAGTATATTAAGCATCTGCCTTTGGCTCAGGTCATGATCCCAGTGCCCTGGGATCTAGCCCGGGAATAGGCACCTGGCCCAGTCTGCTTCTCCCTCTCCCTCTTACCCCCAGCTCATGCTCTCTCTCTCTCTCTCTCAAACAAATAAATAAATTTTTTTTAAAAAAAAGATGTTTCAATATTATAACGACACTCATGATTCCCTAATGAATCTATCGAGTTAATAAAACACAACCAAGCTAATAAGATTTTCTTAGAACATGAAACTGTTTGCAAATGTATATGAGAGGGTGAATAAAAGAATTTTGAGGAAGAATAACAAAAAGCGGGGATTGCCCTACAAGATAGCAAGATATTATAAAGCAACAGTAAGTAAAGCAGTTGGTGTAAAAAAAAAAAAAGATTAATGGGAGCAGAAAAAATTTCAAGCATAGGCTCTTGTATCTTTTGGGATTTTGCTGTATGACAGATATTTAAATGGTGAGGGGCACCTGGGTGGTTCAGCTGGTTAAGGGACCAACTCTTGGTGTCTCCTCAGGTCATGACCTCATGGGTCTGTGTGGTAACCCCCACCTCAGGCTCTGTGCTCAGCAAGGATTCTGCCTGGGTTTCTCTCTTTCTGCTCCTTGTCCCACTCACATGCATGCAGGTGCACACTCTCTCTCCCTCAAATAAATACATCTTTAAAAAAAAAAAGTGGTGAGAAGATGGATAGTCCAAAAATAGTATTGGAATATTTGGATTGAGATGAACAATGCAAATTATATCCCTCCCTCACCTTATACACAAAAGTAAGTTTCAAACAGATTAAATATCTAACTGTAAAGCATTTAATTTTAAAATTACTAAGAAAGACTAAAATTACTAAGAAGGAGAGAATGTCTTAATAACTTCAGGAGCCGGAAAGGCTTTCTTTTTTAAAAAAATTATTTATTTATTTATTTATGTGAGAGAGAGAGAGAAAGAAGTGTGGGTGGGGAGAGGGAGAGAGAGTCTCAAACAGATCCTGTACTGAGTGTTGAGTCCAACGTGGGGCTGGATCTCTTGACCCTGAGACCAAAGCAAGAGTCAGTTGCTTAACTGACTGAGCCACTCCGCTGCCCCAGAAAGGCTTTCTTAAGGCCAAAAAATAAGCAGACATAAAGTCTAACTGAATATAAATTCAAATTATGCACCAGAAAACAATAAAAAATTATAAAATGGGGATGTTTCTAGGAAAAAGTTTCTATGTCTGGGGTTGAAGAGTTTGCTGCCTGTTTTCTCTTCAAGGATTTTGATGGATTCCTGTCTCACACTGAGGTCTTTCATCCATTAACTGAGAGGTTTCTGGGGAGCTGGGAGGGGATAGATAGGGTGGCTGGGTTATGGAAACTGGGTAGGGTATGTGCTGTGGTGAGTGATGTGAATCATATAAGACTAATGATTCACAGACCTGTACCCCTGAAACAAATAATACGTTACATGTTAATGAAAAAGAACAAAAACAAAAACAAAAAATTTTAAAAAATTTATACAATAAGGGCAAACTTAGAGAAATTAACTATGTAATATTCTATTTTATAACTAAGTAAAATATAAAATAAAATTTAAATATAAAACACATTTCTTTTCTAAAATATTTTTAAAAGATTTTATTTATTTATTTGACACAGATGGGGAGAGATAGAGTTCGCAAGCAGGCAGACAGGCAAGCAGAGAGAGAGGGGGGGAAGCAGGCTCCCTGCTGAGCAGAGAGCCCAATGTGGGGCTGGATCCCAGGAACCTGAGATCATGACCTGGGCCAAAGGCAGAGGCTTAATCCACTGAGCCACCCGGGTACCCCTAAAATATTTATATTTCTAATTATAAAATAGAATAGTATATAATATATATTTATGTATATAAAATAAAAGGCGAGGATCAAAAGTTTTCAGCATTCATTTAAACAAATTAAAGTATGTTAAAAAATAACATAAGGTTAGATAAAAACTAAGTAGAAAATTCCTAGGAGAAACCAAAATGATCAATAAAAATATGATAAGGTGCTCAACCTTGTAAAAATAAGAGAAATACTGTGGCGCCTTGGTGGCACATTGGTTTAAAACGTCTGCCTTTGGCTCAGCTCATGTTCCCAGAGTCCTGGAATTGAGCCCCACATCGGGCTCTCTGCTCAGTGGGGAGCCTGGTTCCCTTCCTCTCTCTCTGTCTGCCTCTCTGCCTACTTGTGATCTCTGTCAAATAAATAAATAAAAACTTTAAAAATGAATAAATAAAATCTTTTAAAAAAGTAAGAGAGATACAAATTAAAGTATTAGTGAGCTAGCAGACTGGCAAAACGTTAAAAGCTTGCCAATATCAAATATGGGCAAAATTGCAAAGAAACAGGTCTTCTTACAGTGTGGGAATGTAAAGTGATAATGGTCACATTGGAGAGCGTTGGCCTAAAATTGCTAAGTTTGCTAAAATTGACCTAAGATATCTGTTACATGTGATACAAGGAGGAACACATAAGAATGTTGTTTGCAGCATTGTTTGTAACAGCAAATATTAGAAACAACATAAATGGCAACCAATAGGAGGATGAATAAATATATAATATAATCATGCAAGATAATATTTTACAGAAGTTAGCAAAAATAAGCTAAAAATTTTTTAAATAAAAAAAAACCAAGTTGCACAGGGATATGAGGGGTAGACACAAGCCAATCTATGTTCTCTATAACTACATGTACGATTTTTTATAAAATGGATGTATGTCAACTTTGCCTTATGACCAAGGTAGAGTAACAGGAAGCAGATTTACCCTTTTACCTGAAATAAGAACAAAAACCCCAAGTAAAATATATGAAACAAGAGTTTTTAAGGCACTACACAACAGATAAAAAATGTCAATGATTTCTAAGAGCCAGGATATAAGCAAGATGATTCTTATAATTGTCCCAGCTTACTGTCTTAAGGGAATTTCCCAGTTGCAGTGCAGAGAACAGGAATGCAGACAAATCCCTATGACTCCCTAATGTGAAGAGATGAAGCTAGAAGTCACAGGACAGAATGCTATAGAGACTTCACAGAAGGTTCCTCAGAGATCCATGGAATGTCCCTCTTGACTACTCAGCATAACATTTACTGATGGAGGCATTCATGTTGGAAATGACCCAGAGTTGGAGAAAGGATGATTAGAGGGACGATGTCAGACAGTTAGAGGGGACAGTGAGTGGTGCTCACTCAGAGCCATGAATAGTGCTTAGTCCTACCAACAGGACTAGAAAAACCTTCTATTTCATAGGAATTTGGCAGAGTTCACACAAGAGTCTTGCCTCAGTGGTAGAGAAGATTTAGGAGAATAATTATCCTGGACTGATGGAGTGCTGCCCCATTTCCACCCAACAAATCTTAAAAGCAAGACCCAAAAGGATCAAACTCTTTTCAAGTAACTTAGCTGCGTCCTGAAAATCTCAATAAACACAAATATAAAATATAGAAATACAAAAATATCCAATACCCAACAAGGGCCATGCACAGACTATGACATAAATATGAACGTAATAATTGATTTTGTTTATCCATTTTACACAATTAACTGGTGGTTAGCATATTTGAAATAGATATGAGACTTTTCCTGTCTGAGGTTATATAGCAACCATTCCTTTGTGTCACACTGTTTTGATCTCCTTTAAAAGGAAAATAGTTTCATGCTATTGTCAATTATTTTTATCCAATCAGGCTTTCTTTGGGGGAACTGGGGAGCATTAGGAAGAGAGGAAATAATGAAGAGGAACAAGGAAGTGCACCAAGAGGGAAGGTAGAGGGCACCAAAGGCAAACACAAGTACAGAGGACCTGTGCATGAGCCATCTCAAACCAACATCTGTTCCAGCAGTTTCAGGGGAAGAAACGTGTACTTTTTTTTTTTTAATTGAAAAGCCAATTTTATTTCTATGATAGATGAAACATTATACATAACAGGATAATATAAGGCAAAAGCTGCCTTTTGATAGTTTTGGTGACATTTATGTGTCTGAAATGTGTACTTTTTTATCACTAAGTTACAGTTGACACAATTAGCATGGAGAAAAATTTAATTCAGTTGAAACAGAAAAATTTAATTCAGTTGAAACAGAAAATTTAATTAAGTTGCACATTGTAGAATATAATTTCTCATGGATTAACAGAATTCAATTGACCTTCCATTTGTGATTATTAAGAACTTGCATTAGAAATGCATATCACCAGCATTTCCATACAAACTTTCTCAGTTTCAGGACTCCTTACTTCTTTTTCTTCTTCTTCTTCTTCTTTTTAAAGATTTTATTTATTTATTTTACAGACAGAACACAACTAGGCAGAGAGACAAGCAGAAGGTGAGAGAGAAACAGGCTCACCGCTGAGCAGAGAGTCTGACGTGTGACTCAATCCCAGGACCCTGGGATCATGACCTGAGCCGAAGACAGTCGCTTAACTGACTAAGCCGCCCAGGAGCCCCAAGGACTCCTTACTATTCAGTTGAGAGAATGGGGTGTCACTTAACTTGTTTCAACAGGCAACTCCTTATGATACTCAGACATTTTCCATTTCAATCAGTGCAAAGACTTGGAAGTGTTGAAAGAGGACTAGTAATCCTCATGTACCTCCTCCCCCAACCTCCTTTCCCAACCAAAAGATCCAATCAGTCATGAATATTATATTCATTTTCTTAATCGATTTTGGGAGTAGGGGTTTATAGATGTGAACTTGGATATAAAAAGAAAATAATCCAAAGAAGAATAATTTCAAGTGTGTGAAGATAATCATTTCAGCTGAAGTATAACTAAGAAATAAAGGAAGAGTAGATGCACCTTCATGTTCAATAATAGAGTGGTTGAGTTATAATACCTTAATGATGATCACAAAATAAAATCATTATTTTGCTTTCAAATACTTAAAGCTTTATAATGGCCAGCATGGAGCCTGAAGGTCATCCCCACTCCTCCCTGACAACAAGTAAAAAGCTCAACAAACTGGAAAGTCAACAGCCCTCCTTAGATCCATCAGGGAAGTGGGGTCACAGGGCAAAGCACTGCCTTCAAACATTGGAGAAATCAACAGGCCCATATAGAAGATTACAATCTACCAGAACAGAAAGCCACACACAGAATCCTTCACTGGAATTCGTGGGAAGGCAGGAAAACCTGGACTGTAATTGTTCAAGTGCTGAAGGCTCAGTGTGGATTTCTGAGAAATGAAAACTCCAGGGAGCAGGGGGATGGGGAACCACAAATTTTTTGGAATTTTACTTCATGAGTTTGACCAGGTTCTTACAGTGACTATCAGTAGCAAGAAGTGAATTGGAATCATTTTGAAATACTCAGAGCATTCTGTTATTAAAAAGGCTTCCCTCTCAGAGGAACTATTCTACCAGAGTCTAAACTACTGGTGTTTTATCACAGCCTAATCAACCCAAAGGAAGGAAATGTCCAACCTCAGCTGGCTCTCACCTTCCACATGGGGGAAAGGAAAGACCCAAGTCCAACCTACTCTAGTAATTTTGTCTCATCTCGGGGCAAAAGTGGACTGAGAAGCATTTGTGAGGTTCACATTCCAGAGACAAAGACTCACCAGAAGACTGAAACCAAATAATAGGACTACAGAATGCTTCCTCACCCCAATACTCACCACCACATTACTAAAGGCTTGCGTATGAGAGGCCTATATGCCACAGTTCCTTTTACCTGGTACATCATGTATGGCTATCAAGAAAAAGTTACAAGGCATACTAAAAAGGCAACACAATTTGAAGAAACAGCAATGGCAAGACTGTTGGAATTATCAACCAGAGAACTGAAAACTCTGATCAATATGGTATGGGCTCTAATGGATATCAGGCAAGAGTGGATTGACAACTTAAGTAGGAAGAAGTAAGTCCTCAAAAGAAAAAATTTTTAAATGCTAGGGGAGAAAAAACACTGTAGCAGAAATAAAGAATGCCTCTGATAGGCTCATCAGCATATGGGATATGGCTGAGGAGAAAAATTCAGAGCTTCAGGATTAAGACAGTAGAAAATTCCAAAATGGAATTGAAAAGGTAAAGAAGATAGAAAAAGAAACTAGAACAAAATATTCTGGAACTGAGATGTAGCTACAAATGTTTTAACATACATGTAATGGGAATATCAGAAGAAGAGGGAAAGAAACAAAAGAAATATTTGAAGTGATAATGATTGAGAATTTTCCTAAATTAATATCAGAGACCAAACCACAGATCCAGGACTCTCAGAGAACACTAAGCAGGATAAATGACAAAAACCAAAACCAAGCAAGACAAACAAAATTATACTAAGGCATAATATATTCAAACTTCAGAAAAGCAATGATAACGGAAAAATAAGCCAGAGAATAAAAACACCTTACTATAGAGGAATAAAGGTAAGAATTACATCCAACTTCTGCTCAAGAACCAGGCAAATGAGAAGACAGTGAAGTGAAATATTTAGTGTTTAGAGGGGAAATAAATGCCAACCTAGAATTCTGCACCCTGAAAACTTAAACTTTGAAAGTGAAAGAAAAGTAATATTTTCTCAACTTAACAAGAATTGAGGGAATTAATTGCCAGTGGACCTGCCTTATAAGAAATGTTAAAAGAAGTTCGTTAGAAGGAAAAAATAGAGGTCAAAAACTCAGACATCCATAAAGAAAGGAGGACCATCAGGGAAGCAATATATCAAGGTAAAATAAAAGCTTTTATTTTTCTTACTTTTAGTTGATCTAACAATAATTTGTTCAAAATAATAATAGCAACAATGTACTTAATTATGTGTGTTTATATACATTTATGTTTAGTATGCTTATTGTATAAATGAAATGAGCAATGATACAAGGGATATATTGGAGGAATTAGGATTACTTATGTTATTATAAGGCACTTGCACTACGTGCACTATTTGAAAATGGCTTGTATTATTATATTGCACAAGTCTAGGACAGCCACTAAAAAAGTTTTTTTTTTAAAGTAATATAACTGATATGCTACAAAAGAAAATAAAATGGAATCCCATAAAATGATCAATTGAAACTACAAAAGGAAAAATAAAAATAAAAGAATAAAACTACAAAAGTTGGGGCACCTAGGTGGCTCAGTTGGTTAAGCATCTGACTTTGGCTCAGGTCATGATCCCAGGGTCCTGGAATGAAGACCCACATCAGGCTCCTTGCTGAGCAGGGAACCTGCTTCTCCCTCTGCCTGCTCTGCCTGCTGCTACTCCCCCTGCTGTGCTCTCTCTCTGACAAATAAATAAATAAAATATTTTTTAAAAACTACAAAAGTGAGAGGAAGATAAAAACAGGAACAAAGAACAAAGGCACTAAATGGAAAATAGTAGCAACTATGGTAGGTATCAATCCAAAAATATCAATAATCACTTTAAATGTTAATTGTCTAAATATACCAACTAAAAGAGATTATTAGAGGGGATCAGAAAACAAGATCTAACTATATTTTATCTATAAGAAACTTATTTTAGGGGTGCCTAGGTAGCTCAGTCAGTTAAGTATCTGCCTTCACTTCAGAACATGATCTTGGGGTAATGGCATTGAACCCTGCATCAGGCTCCCTGCTCAGTGGGTGGTCTGCTTTTCCTTCTCCTTCAGCTCCTCCCCCCATTCATCTCTCTCTCAAATGAATAAAATCTTAAGAAAAAAGAAACTTATTTTAAATATAAAGACACTTATAGAAATTAAAAGTAAAGGGATGGAGAGATATATACCATGTTAACACTAATAAAAAGAAAGCAGGAATAGCTACATTAATTTCTGACAGAGCAAAGAAAGTTGTCAGAGATAAAGAGGGGCATTACATAATAATAAAGCAGTCAATTTTCCAAGAAGACTTAACAACTCTTAAAATATATGTGTCTAACAACAGATGTCAAAATGCCTGAGGCAAAAACTACTAGAACTACAGGGAGAAATAGGTGAATTCATTATTACAGCTGAAGAATTCAACACCCTCTTCAGAAATTGGAGGATCTGGGTGCCTGGATGGTTCAGTTGGTTAAGCAACTGCCTTCGACTCAGGGCATGATCCTGGAGTCCCAGGATAGAGTCCAAGGATCGAGTCCCATATGGGGCTCCCTGCTCAGTAGGATGTCTGATTCTCCCTCTGACTTCTCCATTCTCCTTATTTCTCTTAAATAAATAAATATAAATAAAATCAGAAAAAAAAAAGAAATGGGCAGAGCCAGTAGAAAACCAGTAAGGACATAGTTGAACACCATTAGTCAAGTGGACCTAGTCAACATTTATCAACTATCTCATTCAAACACAACAGAATACACATTCTGGATAAAGAACATATACAAAAAAAATCCCCCATAATTAACATTACACTTAAAGGTGAGAAACTATAAGTTGTCCTGCTAGATTAGGAACAAGACAAGAGTGTCCCTTCTCAACACCATATTGGAGGTCTTAGGTAATGCAATAAGACAGTAAAAGGAAATAAAAATTATACTGATTGGGAAGGATGAAATAAAACTGTCTTTGTTTGTAAGTGACATGATCATTTATGTAGGGAATAAAACTGTCAAAAAATTCCTGGAAATAATAAGCAATTATTGCAAAGTTTAAGTATACAAGGTTAATATACAAAAGTCAATCACTCTCCTGTATACTAGCAATGAAAAAATGGAATTTGAAATTAAAAACACAATACCATTTACATTAGCACCCCCTAAGATGAAATGCTTAGGTATAAATCTAACAAAATATTTATAACATCTATATGAGGAAAATTATAAAACCCAAAGGTAATATGTCAGAACAACCAAATAAATGAAGAGATATTCCATGTTTATGGATAGGAAGACTCAATATAGTCACAATGTCAGTTATTCTCAGCTTGATCTATAGACTCAACAAAATCCCAATAAAAGTTCCAAAAAGTTATTTTGTGGATATCAACAACTGATTCTATATTTCATGTAGAGATGTCAAAGACTCAGAAAAACCAACACAATACTGAAGAAGAGCAAAGTCTTACTGATAAAAATCAACTTCAAGACTTATTACAAAGCTACAGCAATCAAGATAGTACGACTGGCAAAAAATAGACAAGTAGATCAATGAAACAGAATAAACAGCCCATAAATATACCTACATAAATATAGTCATATAGTCAACTGATCTTTGACAAAGAAGCAAAAATATTCTTTTCAACAAATGGTGCTGGAACAACTGGATAACCACATATGTTAAAAAAAAATCTAGGGGCACCTTGGTGGCTCAGTGGGTTAAGCCTCTGCCTTCATCTCAGGTCATGATCTCAAGGTCCTGGGATCGAGCATCAGGCTCTCTGCTCGGCAGGGAGTCTGCTTCCCCCTCTCTCTCTGCCTGCCTCCGCCTACTTGTGATCTCTCTCTCTGTCAAATAAATAAATAGAATCTGAAAAAAAATAATCTAGACATGAAAGACCCTAGAGGACCCGTACCCAAGGACGCACTCACAGACCACTGGATGCAATAAGCAAGAGGATTTTATTCGGGCATGCTCGGACTCCCAGGGACACTTGACCACGAAATCCGCGAGGGATGGGTCAGTGTCTGAGAGCCCCGATCTGTTTCGGGAGTCCCTTAATATAGAATTTTACAGTCCATTACATCAGAGCCCTCACTTTTCTAGCCAGTAATTTCAAAGCATTACAGTAAGGCCTACACACAGGTAGCCAATCCTTTAAAACCAACCATACATTCTGGCCAGTCACCGTTCAGGTAGTGTACAGTAGAGGGTACATGTTGAATTGCACGTTTCTAACCTTTATCTGTATACGTGCTGAACCGCACGTCTCCAGCTAGCGTATGTGCTGAACCGTACGTCTCCGGCCTTGGTACGGGAGGCAACCCTTATCAATTTTACTTAGTAATAGGGGAAATTCTTAACAGGGGAAGAGTATAACTTTATTTGATTACACAGCGAACGAGGGTTTAAGCAATTTTTCATTTCTTAGCAAAGCATTAGAAGCATTATTATACAGAAGCCAGAAACAGCTGGGTTAAACACAGCATTAGAAGCATTATTATACAGAAGCCAGAAACAGCTGGGTTAAACACAGATTTTTGCTATTCGTTATCCTGTTATGCTGCTTGCTGACTCCCTTATCTATGGTCAGCTGGCCACAGTTTCTTAATTAGCATAAGCTGGTTATAAAAAAGAATGTTAAAACTTATAGGCTATACTATAGTTCTGACCTGGGGTCCTTCATTCCCCCCTTTTTCTTTATCATGGATATAATCTTATATCCATCTGTTTTGTTCTTCAATTGAGTCCTTTTGGGACTCTACTTGTTTAAGCAGTTGGTATTGCTGAGTCATGACCATAGTCTGAACAACAGACAGGCGATCTTTAATGAATTGTACTAACCTGTTTAAGACACAAGGACCAGGGGCGCCTGGTTGGCTCAGTGGGTTAAGCCGCTGCCTTCGGCTCAGGTCATGATCTCAGAGTCCTGGGATCAAGCCCCGCATCAGGCTCTCTGCTCAGCAGGGAGCCTGCTTCCTCCTCTCTCTCTGCCTGCCTCTCTGCCTGCTTGTCATCTCTGTCAAATAAATAAATAAAATCTTTAAAAAAAAAAAAAAGACACAAGGACCAAAAGTTAGAATTAATAACAGAATGATGAGAGGGCCCGTTATAGATGACAACAAAGTAGTAAGCCAAGGCTTACTATTGAACCAGTTTTCGAACCATCCCTGCTGGGACTGAAAATCCCTTTTTCTTTGAGCAAGTCTTTCTCTGAGTTTATCCATAGTTTCTCTGACTACTCCAGTTTGATCTGCATAAAAGCAACATTCTTATTTTAAGGCGGTCAGGGGTGCCTGTGGAATGTCACACATATTACCAAGGGGAGTGGGTGGAGAGGAGGTGCAAGGCATCAGCCCCTTCTCCATCTTCAGCCAGCCTCCTGCTCCCTCATCATTTCCCCCTGAACAATTTTGACTCTTAAATCTTTAAGGTGGTTGAAGGTGGAAGGTCTCATCTTCTGTAACTTCTTCCTGCTGAATAGGGGCGTAGAGCTGTCCCTACCTACTGGGGTCAATATTGATCAGGGTAGGAATGTATAAGGGAGTTACGAAAGGTGGAGGCAGCTGAATCCAGCGCTGACAGTGAAGAGTCGTCCTCTCGCGCGACAAGGATCGTCTGTCGTGGTGAAGTCATTGCAGCAATGGAGTCTTGGCACCAAGTAGAGAAACACTGAACAAAGCAACATATTAAGGTTAATAAGGCGATAAGAATGAGATGCCCGAGAAGGAGATTTGGCCATAGTCCTCCTTCAAACCAGGAACTTAACCATTCACTGAGAGAGAGAGAAGGATCTTGTAGGGCCTTAATCTGGGTATTCATATATTTTATTAGTCCTGTGACATTTTTGTGATAGTCTGGGATGTACACACAACATTCTGTCTTGATAATTGCACATGTGCCATCCTGGGCTGCTGTTCTAGGTTTCGCTAAAGCATCTATTTGCAATTGCACCTCAACAGAGGTGGCCTCTAGGATAAATATGACTAAGGGATGAAACCAATAAGACGACCTTTGAGTGGTCCAGCCTTAACAATATCCTGATTACAGAGGATCATTGTTAAGTTGGAGAAAACTTGTCAAGAGATAAGGGGAGTCCCCCATGCATCATACAATCCACTCATAAAGAAAGTGGGGTCATCCATTGTCTCCACAAGTCCATAGTTAATCCTATGGAGTGCGGTATGCTGGCTTTTAGGCAATTTCATTATTCCAGTTGTTTCATCATGCGCCGTGGGGTCTGCTAATATCCCCACAAAACAGTAAGATCAACGAAAGAAGCTATTGTACAACTTCTCTGAAGTTTATTTCAAATTGTTTAGCTTAGGTAAACATTTAAAGACAATCAAATCTAGAATTAACATCCATAAAGGTGTGTTACTAAAGCATAATTTTTCTCTCTAAAATAACCCTCATTTACAGAGACAGCCAAATCAGGACTAATTCACTTGTGAAACAAGTCCAGTTTTGACAAACTTGGCCCATTATTTACATAAGCTCAGCAAGAACAGTTGAATGTGATCAATAGATCTTTTAGCATCTGCTTTGCTGGAACTTCTTATAAGGAATCTCTAGGTTGAACTTTTAGTAGCCTCTCCGGGCCAGAAGCCAAGCCCTGTACTTGCCATCAGGCATGCCTGCAATACCTGTCGATTTGGGCGAGTTCCTCTTCTGAGTCTCCGCACCTACCAAAGAGTGACATTCTTTACTCACCTGGTGAGGCTGCTGGGAACTCTGTAAGCAAGGTATCAGGCCAACAGTCCCAAGGGGCTTTATGGCTCCAGGTTTCATAAAATCAACCTTAGTTCCTTTAAACTGTCTGGTCATATCTGAGTCTATGCATGTCTCTCTCAAATATGACATTCCAGTCAAAGCCTTGGTAAAACAACCAGTTCTCAATGGTGTCCTGTTCAAGGAGAACAGATTCTTATTGAACTTATGCAAATGACTGATTGCCATGGAAGAATGAATACTTACTGAGACCTTTTGGTTTCAGAGGGTTCAGATAGAGAGAAATTTGAATGCCTTGAGCACTTTTACATCTCTGTAAGTTACAGATAACTTAAGAAAAAGTATCCCTAGTCTGGAAGAGCAAACATTAGAGAACTAGCAATGTCTAAAACAAGACAAAACATTAAGAGACACAACACTATAATTTTTTAGTTCATTTAGTTCCATATTATTAAATCTGGTGAATGCGGCTTTAGTCAGTTTTGGAAATCCTTACCCATTTCAGTTTTAGGATTTTCAAGTATATCAAATATCTGTATTTGTCCTGAAAGTCCTTTATAGGAATCTCCTTGAAGATAAAACTCATTTTACAAGAGAATTAAAACAATTATAAATGACAAAAACTCAGAATGGATATGGTTAGTGCTAAAGAGACATGGGAGTTTACAATTTAGCTGCAAGAAAATCAGGTTACAATTTCTGTGACATATAACATTCTCATAATTACAATATCAAGCGATGATCTCTCAAAACATTAAAACTTTAGGAAATGCATAGAATCTCTAGAATAGTTATAGCATTTTCCCAAATGTAACCCAAGGTTTATCACTGGTTTAAATCTTGTCAACAATTGCTAAAACCTTAGAAAGTTTAAAAACACATGCCTAAATATAATTAGGGATGTTAAACACCTGATAAAACAAAACATAGGAACTGAATTTTTCAGGCAGGCAAAGAGAAAACCATTTACACTTTTTAACAGATCAATGAGCTAAGAAAACTTTGCCCCTTTTAAACAGAAAGAAAACCAGCTTTTTATACCAGTGTCTTTCCCTTTTTTTTTATTTTACTTCTAAGTGTGCAGTTTTAAGATAGGAGTTTTCTGGGTTTCTCTCCTATCATGAATGATGTCGCAGACAAGGGAGGGATATTTCCCCTGCTGTCCTGTTTGCATCCCTCACGGGAATTTAGGAGCGTCTTAGCTAAGGCCTATCCGCATAAACCCCGGACCAGGCTCCTCCGTGGAGTAGATGACCGTTATGCCATATGACGCCCCGCGAGACTCCAGGTGCAGCCCACTCAGACTCCGTAGCCGAAGTGGTGGAGCCATACAGACACATTCACTCAGTCAGGCACTCTTCAGATTCAAACAGGTTGGATACCCTCCCCTTCTGGGCATCTCTGGCTAATGGGAGGTTATCAGTCACCCCTTTCATTCTTTACAGATTAGAGTGAGTTTCTATGGTTACAGGCAATGGAGGATGGTAACAGGGTGTTTTCGCAGTGCCTCAAGGTTGGGCTGCTTCCTTAATCTCTCAAGGCCAAATGGCCCTTATACTTGGAAGTATAATCTGTGTGGAGGCAGGCCAGGAGAGTGCTAAACCTTGGAGGCTGTTTTTCTTTCTTTTTTTAGTCTGTCCTGACCATATCTAAAATTTCTTTTGTGAAGATTTCCGTTCACAAACCTTCTACAACTTTCCTTTGCATTCAGGTTTTGTCCCAAGCCATTTCCTTCCAAACAACCATCTCATTTAGGACAAAATTACCTTCCCTTACCTTCAACAAAATGTATTCCCATTCCTTAAATCTTTCTTACATATCTCCTACTTTCCTACATGCAGAGTTTCCTTTTATTTCCATCAGTCTTAGTTACACTAAGCAGAACTTTGTATTCTTAGAAACACCATTAGTTATTAACCAATTGTGAACTGCTACAACAGAATTCTTCAGGTGGCAAATTTATGAATCAGTTAAGTGGCAAACAAGTTTACCAACAGATTTAAATACTCTTAGTTTCTTTGCAGTAAGAAGTCAAAAGCACAAACCTACATTCAGTAATTAATGACTTAGCATTTTATCCTGTTTGGTTAAGACCTAGATGTCCACAATTTAATTCCATTTGTCATCCAAGCAAAACTTTAAAACTTTCAGGTTACCAAAGACTTTGAAAGCTACTTCAGCAATTACCCATTAGAACTTTGAGATAGAAAATTAACCATCAGTTTAGTCATTTCTTTGCTAACAAATTTTAATAAATAACATGAGCTTATTTGACCTTCAGTAAACTTCAAAGTTTCACATTTACTGCTGATAACCTAAAAGACAGGTCTTATCTTAATTAAACCAACAAACTTAACTTAGTTCCAACATTGATTTACATTCCACCTGGACCCACTCCACTTTGAATGTTTACCTGAGACATGCGTGGGAAGATCTGGAGTGGGGAGGTGTTAGGTCCAGGGGGTGTTGTTCTTGCTCCTTGACAGTGAAGAGAGAAGGAGCTGTGGTGCATGATCTAGAGGCCAGTCATGCAGGCTGCATACACGTTGGTACAGAAATAGGAGAAGGGGGAAACAGAAGAAACAAAGTGCTGCCAGGAGACAGAGAAAGGATTCCCAGTTTTGGAGCTCCTAAGCCCCAACAGAGGAGCAGATGCCATGCTTTCCCATCAGCCAGGGGGGAGGGGTTAGGCAGTCCAAGTCAGGCCAGAGAACAAAGGGAAACTTCCCCGAAACAAAGTGAGTTTCGGCAGCTGCTTGGGAATATTCCTTATAGTCTCTGTCTCGAGTTAGACCAACCCCAGTTGGCTCCAGTTATAGCCATTAACACGGGAAGTGAGTGAGGGAGAAGTTCCCACATCTATTAGGAGAAAGAGAAATAAGGTTAGAGTCCCCTTTGCTAGGGATGGCCCAGCGACCTGGGTTTACTAGAAGAAGGCTTAAACATATTGTCCCATTTTAGATTCTGAATAAAGCAAGTAACAAATAGCCATAACACTGAACAAGACAAACAGACCGGTCACAAGACGTGCCTTGCGGCTTTGGCGCCAAACCGAAACCGATTCCGACGGTCGGGGGAAAGCAGAAGCTGTTCCCTCGGCCAAAAATTGAACGTATCCCTCGGATACGCTTGGAGCACCGAAAAATCGGGCTCCCCGAATCCCTGGGACGTCTCCCAGGGTGGCAGGGGAGAAGTCTGAGTCCGTCAACTCCTTCTCAAGCTGCCCCGAACCGAACACCGGTCTATTACGGGTAAGAGCACAATTCCGATACCGAACACTGAACGAGACACAAACAAGAAGCAGGCAGACAAGGCAGCAGACAAGACAACAGACAGAGACAGTGGCTGGCCAGCTTACCTCCCGGTGGGACCGGTGGTCGTTGGGCTGGGGTCCACGGTGGATCTCGCTGGGGCCTCCAAATGAAAGACCCTAGAGGACCCGTACCCAAGGACGCACTCACAGACCCTGGATGCAATAAGCAAGAGGATTTTATTCGGGCATGCTCGGACTCCCAGGGACACTTGACCATGAAATCTGCGAGGGATGGGTCAGTGTCTGAGAGCCCCGATCTGTTTCGGGAGTCCCTTAATATAGAATTTTACAGTCCATTACATCAGAGCCCTCACTTTTCTAGCCAGTAATTTCAAAGCATTACAGTAAGGCCTACACACAGGTAGCCAATCCTTTAAAACCAACCATACATTCTGGCCAGTCACCGTTCAGGTAGTGTACAGTAGAGGGTACATGTTGAATTGCACGTTTCTAACCTTTATCTGTATACGTCTCCAGCTAGCGTATGTGCTGAACCGTACGTCTCCGGCCTTGGTACGGGAGGCAACCCTTATCAATTTTACTTAGTAATAGGGGAAATTCTTAACAGGGGAAGAGTATAACTTTATTTGATTACACAGCGAACGAGGGTTTAAGCAATTTTTCATTTCTTAGCAAAGCATTAGAAGCATTATTATACAGAAGCCAGAAACAGCTGGGTTAAACACAGCATTAGAAGCATTATTATACAGAAGCCAGAAACAGCTGGGTTAAATACAGATTTTTGCTATTCGTTATCCTGTTATGCTGCTTGCTGACTCCCTTATCTATGGTCAGCTGGCCACAGTTTCTTAATTAGCATAAGCTGGTTATAAAAAAGAATGTTAAAACTTATAGGCTATACTATAGTTCTGACCTGGGGTCCTTCAGACAGAGCCCTTACACCCTTCAAAATTAACTCAAAATGGATCATAGACCTAAATATAAATCCAATTATAAAACAGATGACAACATTGGAGAAAACCTAAATGACCTTGGATATGACAAAGATTTTTTTCTTTTACATATACGCCACAGGCACGCTCCATGAAAGAAAATATCCATAAGCTGGGCTTCATTAAAAATGCAGGCTTCTGCTTCACAAAAGACATTGTCAAGAAGATAAAGAGATAAGCCACACACTGGGAGAAAAAAATTGAAGACATATCTGTTAGGGACTGTTATTAAAAATATATAAGAGATTGGGGAGGAGTCAAGATGGCGGAGAAGTAGCAATCTGAGGGGTTTGAAGGGGAGAGGGGTGGGAGGTTGGGGGAACCAGGTGGTGGGTATTAGAGAGGGCACGGATTGCATGGAGCACTGGGTGTGGTGTAAAAACAAGGAATACTGTTATGCTGAAAATAAAAATTAAAAAGAATATAAATTGACAAAAACATAAATAAAAACATTTAAAGTAAAAAATGTATTTTTAAAAAGGGATCTGTTAGGGCTGTGAATTGTGTAAACCTGGTGAATCACAGACTTGTACCCCTGAGGATAAAAATATACTATATATTTATTTAAAAAAATAAATGAAATAAAATAAAAATTAATTAATTAATTAATGATCTAAAAAGGGATGAAGCAAACAAAATGCAAGATAATGGGAAAAAAATTGAGGGGCTCAGTCATTTAATGAAATGTCAATGGTTTCTATACTCTAAGGAAAAGATGAAATTGGTTAGATTGCATCAATACCCACATACACACAGAATGATGTGCTGCTTCGAGAAGATACAGAATCAGCTCACGAAGGCAGAAACAACATTCCGTAGTATTGAACACCTAAAATTGAAGAACTCTTCTACCAACTTAGAAGGGGACGTCCTAGCGAGTCTAAGAAGGGCTGGAGGAAACACTGAAGGTACAACAACTGGAAACAATGAGTGAAATTCGTATAGAAAATCATCAGCCAAGAAACACATGTAAAGATTCCTAAAATCCTCAGTGATCCCAAAAGAGCAAAGGAAAACACAATGTGTTACTGTTAATCCAGAGTATGCAGACCCCAAAGAGTGTTGCTTCATCCAACAGATTGAATCGTGAAAAACGGATTGAATCATGAAGTGGGGCACCTGGGTGGCTGCTTTCTGCTGGGGTCCTGAGGCCAGTGTCTTGGGATCAAGCCCTGCCTGGGGCTCTCTGCTCAGCAGGAAGCCTGCTTCTCCCTCTCCCAATTCTACTGCTGTACTCCCTCTCTCACTGTCTCTGTCTTTCTGTCAAATCCGTCAATCAATCAAACAATTCCATAAATTCAAGAAGTAAAAATCAAATGTTGACGCATGGAGTCCTAATGAACGACAAGAGTATGGAGAGTTGTTTGATGATTTAAGATTTTCGTTCTTCATTTGACAGACAGAGAGGGGAAGGAGGAAGACAGAAAGGCAGAGAGAGAGGGGCAAACAGGCTTCCTGCTAAGGAAAAAGCCAGATGCAGGGCAGGGTTCGCAGGCTGGTGCCTCGCCAAGTGCAGCCTGAAGCCCTGCAGCATCTCCAACAGTCCCATGGGAATCTCCCTGCAGGTCTTGCCTGCCTTTACCCTGCCAGTGGAGCCTGGGCATCGCCCCCGCCTCCTCCCTGGACCCATCTGCTGTCGCTCTCGCCAGCAAGAACGACACGGAGACACGCGTGGAGGCAAACTTCTTTAATGGCTTCTTTTTATCTTCTTCCCCCTCTGGCGTAGCACAGCACGCAGCTCCCGCCGCCTCCTCTCTGGCGCCGCCGCCACCTCCAGGGCCGCGCGCCGCCCCTCGGCGCCCGCTGCCGCTGCCTAACCGGAACTGCGCTGCCGCCATGGTCCGGGCTGCGGCCCCCTCAGGCCGGCCAGCGCGGCGCGGCCTGGCTCCCCGGCGGGCCCGCCCCTCTACAAGTACATTCAAGCATATATACACCGGCAGCTTAGCCCGCCTAGCCAATCACCGCAGTGCTCATGCACCTCCTGCATGAGTGGACCTAAATGAACAGCCAATCATATTCAGTCCCTTATGGCTCTTAGAGTAGGCCTCCTGTACCGGCTCCCGACAATCTGCGGCCCCGCCCCCCCAAGCAAGTGTGCTCAGAGGGCTCTGGAGGCCCTCCTGGAGGCTTGTGCCCAGGCTCCTGGGGCTCAGCTGCTCCCTGTGGCTGTGGATTCAGTGGGGGTGGTGGAGGCAGCAGGGGCAGCGGCAGCAGCTTGGGCTGAGAGAGCCCGGCCCTGGGAGGGCGGGCAGCATCTTGGCTACCTCCCGCTCGGCCTGGGGCCGGTCGCTTCTTTCCCCACCCCTCTCACTCTCAACCATTGTTCATTTCTGTGAAGGGTTTTCCTAGTTTGTTTTAGGGCAAGAGCACACTTGAATGGGGGAGTGGAAGGGCGAGACCCAAAGAGAGACCTAGTGGTCTCTGCCCTGAGCCCACAGCTTGCCTCAGGGCTCAATCTCAAGAGCCTGAGATCACCACCTGAGCCAGAACCAAGAGTTGGGCACTTCACTGAGGGTGCCGCCCAGGTGCTCCTCAGCTGTTGTTGACCAATTTCTGGAGAGAGGCCCCTGCGTGGCTGTGTTAATTCAGGGACTGCCTTGGGCTCAGGTCATGACCCCGGACTTGCAGGTTCTCTTCCCGCTTTGGGCTCCCAGCTCTTTGGGGAGTCGGCTTCTCCCACTGACCTCCTCTCTCATGCTCTCTCTCAAAGAAAGAAAGAAAGAAAGAAAAGCTTTCCCCAAAAATGTCTTGAGCCTTGTTTTATGGGCTTGAATGCGGTTGATCTCAATGAGTTTTCTCATCGCATGCAGACACCTTGAGGATAGCCATGTCTTTCTAAAAGGATCCTTTGTTGTTCTGAAATGGCTTCTATGTTCACTTATCGGGTGTCTTTCCATTGTCTCTTCTCAAGACCTAGGAAAAGCAGTCTTTGAGGATTCGTTTGGGTGTGGTCTAGTCCTTTTCATCCTTTTTCTTTCCACAAAATCTATACTGGCCTCTGCATCCTTCTATGTAGAGTTTATTTTTCACTGACCTTGAGGTCTTTTCTTTCAATAGAATTTGATTCGTTCACTCTGAAGGTCATTGCTGAAATGTGGAAGTTGAAGTCTACTACCTCGCTAGGTGTATTTTCTTTTTCCTGTCTATTCCTTCTTCCCTTTCCCTTTTGCACTGCCTTCCTTTTCATGACTTGAGTCCTTTGAAGGATACTCTCTTCCTTCTTTTATTGGCTGTCACACGGGCAGTGAGAGATTGGTAGGTAATTCTGACCCTTTTAACAATTGTTCTCCCCCTTGTTTAGGGAATCTGTAGAGTCAGCTTTCTTGTAGGGATCATTTCATCCCGCTCCTAACTCATGCTCCTTACCGTGTTTCTACTGAATATTCTGACTTAGCCAAAAGAACTCTTCCCTCTGGCTGGTTGGAACTCCAATGACCTCTAGTTTTGGAGGAGACTTGGCAACCATCTGGTTCCATTGCCTTGACTCCTTATTAGAACCTGGAGCATTTTCTAAGACACACACTGCTTCCTAAGGAGCCAGGACTCAAGAGGACTCCAGTGTGTATTTCCAAGAGCTTGTTTTCTATTTGACGTGCTTCTCTCTGGAACCCATGGACTTTTCATCACTCCAGCCTTCCTGAATTCCAATCTCTCTTTCCTCACAGCAGGGTGACTCCATTCTTTTCCTTGGAATCTCCTCCCTACCCCCACCATCCAGAACTCCTCCAGGTGAAAAGCCGAGTGAATCCTGGGGCTCAGTTTTTGTTTTGTTTTGTTTTTGTTGCTTGTTTTCCTTTGCACAGGGTTCACAGATGTGCGTTCATTTTCAATGTTTTCAAGAGTTAGATATATAGATATAGATATGTTGGGGTACAATTACAAGATTCCACAAGCCTAGAAACTTAAACAACAGATATGGACAGTGTCTCAGTTCTAGAGGCTACAGGGCTGGTAGGCCATGCTCCTTTTGTAGGTATTATGAAAGGATGTGTTCCAGGCACCTTTCCCAGCTTGAAGTATTGCCCTGGCTTTGGACTTCTTCACATGGCCTTCTCCCTCAGTGCATATCTGTGTATCCGCACTATCCCTTCTTAGAAGGACACAGTCGTCCTGAATTAGGGGCCCAGTCTATTCAAATATGACCTCATCCTAGCTAGTTACATCTCCAGGGACCCTATATGCAAATAAGGTCATGCTCCCAGGAGCTGGGGTTTAGGACTGGACTAGTTCATATGGATACACACACACACACTTAATCCACTGGACTGAATCGTGAAAAACGGTTTTAATCATGGAGTGGGGCACCTGGGTGGCTGCTTTCTGCTGGGGTCTTGATGCCAGGGTCTTGGGATCAAGCCCTGCCTGGGTCTATCTGCTCAGCAGGAAGCCTGCTTCTCCCTCTCCCCCTTCCACTGCTTGGACCCCCTCTCCAATTGGGCTCCCTCTGTCACTGTCTCTGCCTTTCTGTCAAATGCATCCATCAATCAAGCAATTCCTTCCATTCAAGAAGTAAAAATCAAATGTTGATGCATGGGGTCCTCATGAACGACAAGAATATGGAGGGTTGTTTTATGATTTTTTTAAAGGTTTTCTTTCTTCCTTTGACAGACAGAGAGTAGAAGGAAAGAGAGAGACAGGCAGAGAGAGAGAGAGAGGCAAACAGGCTCCCTGCTAAGGAAAGAACCAGATGCAGGGCATGGTCCGCAGGCTGGTGCCTCGCCAAGTGCAGCATGAAGCCCTGCAGTGGCTCCAACAGTCCCATGGGGATTTCCTTGCAGGTGTTGCCTGCCCTTCCCCCGCCGGGGTCGCCTGGGCGCCGCCCTTGCCTCCTCCCTGGACCAATTGCGGCCCCACCCCCCCACCCCCGCAAGCGCGTTCAGAGTATGGTGGAGGTGCTCCTGGAGGTTTGCGCCAAGGTTCCCAGGGCTCAGCTGCTCCCAGAGGTGGCGGCGGTGGCGACCAAGGCTGAGAGAGCCTGGCCCTGGGAGGGCGGGCAGCATCCCGGGCACCTCCCATAGTCCCTGGCCGGTCTCTTCTCTCCCCACCCCTCCCACTCTCAACCATTGTTCATTTCTGTGAAGTGTTTTCCTAGTGTGTTTTAGGGCAAGAGCACTCTTGAGTGGGAGAGGGGGCAAGGGCAGGACCCAAAGAGAGACCTAGTGGACTCTGCCCTGAGCCCACAGCTTGCCTCAGGGCTCAATCTCAAGAGCCCCAGATCACCACCTGAGCCAGAACCCAGAGTTGGGCACTTGACTGAGGGTGCCAACCAGGTGCTCCTCAGCTGTTATTGACCAATTTCTGGAGAGAGGCCCCTGCGTGGCTCTGTTAGTTCAGCCACTGCCTTGGGTTCAGGCAGGATCTCATCCCGGACAGGCAGGATCTCATCCCGCCTTGGGCTCCCAGCTCCTTGGGGAGTCGGATTCTCCCACGGACCTTCTTCTCTCTCATATTCTTTCTCACTCATTCTCTCTCAAGGAAAGAAAGACAAGCTTTCCACTAAATAGTCTTGAGCCTTCTTTGATGGGCTTGAATGTGGTTGATCTCCATGAGTTTTCTCATCACATGTGGACACCTTGAGGATAGCCATGTCTTTCTAAAAGGATCCTTTGTTGTTCAGAAATGTCTTCTTTCTCTGTTCGTTGATCGGGTGTCCTTCCATTGTCCCTCCTCAAAACCTGGGAAAAGCAGCCTTTGAGGATTCGTTTGGGTATGGTCTAGCCCTTTTTATCCTTTTTCTTTCCACAAAATTATACTACCCTCTGCTTCCTTCTATGTAGAGTGTATTTTTTACTGACCTATTGAGGTCTTTTCTTTCAATAGAATTTCAGTCGTTCACTCTGAAGGTCATTGTTGAAATGTTAAAGTTGACGTCTACAACCTCGCTAGGCATATTTTCTTTTTCCGATCTATTCCTTCTTCCCTTTCCCTTTGGAACTGCCTTCCTTTCCATGACCTGAATCCTTTGGAAGCTACTCTCTGCCTTCTTTTACTGGTGGTCACACAGGCAGTGAGAGATTAGGAGGTAATTCTGACCCTTTATACAATTGTTCTCCTCCTTGTTTAGGGAATCTGTAGAGTCAGCTTTCTTTGAGGGATCATTTCATCCTGCTCCAAATGCATGCTCCTTACGGTGTCTCTACTGAATATTCTGACTTAGCCAGAAGAACTCTTCCCTCCAATGACCTCTAGTCTTGTAGGAGTCTTGGCAACCATCTTGTTCCGTTGCCTTGACTCTCTGTTACAACCTGGAGCATTTTCTTTGACACACACTGCTTCCTGTGGAGCGAGGACTCAAGAGGACTCCAGTGTGTATTTCCAAGAGCTTGTTTTCTATTTGACGTGCTTCTCTCTGGAACCCATGGCCTTTTCATCACTCCAGCCTTCCTGAATTCCAATCTCTCTTTCCTCACAGCAGGGAGACTCCCATCATTTCCTTGGAATCTCCTCCCTCCCCCCACCATCCAGAACTCCTCAAGGTGAAAAGCCGAGTGAATCCTGGGGCTCAGTTTTTGTTTGTTTGTTTGTTTGTTTTCTTTTAAACAGGTTTATTCACAAATGTGCATTCCTTTTCAATGTTTTAAAGAGTTAGATATATAGATGTAGATATAGACATATCTACATCTATATATCTATTGATAGATTAGTTTATTTCTTTTCCAATTTCCCATGGGCTTCTGGTTGGTTTCATTTCCCCTAACAAGTTTTGGATTAGTTTTGAAGGGGTGCTATTACAAGATACCACAAGCCTAGATGCTCAAACAACACAAGTGGACAGGATTACAGTTCTAGAGACTACCCTGTTGGTAAGACATGCTCCTTTTATAGGTATTATGGAAGGATCTGTTCCAGGCCCCTTTCCCAGGTTGCAGTATTGCCCTGGCTTTGGAATTCTTCACATGGCCTTCTCCCTCAGTGCATATCTGTGTTTCCGCAGTCTCCCTTCTTAGAAGGCCACACATCCTCCTGAATTAGGGGCCCAGTCTATACAAATATGACCTCATCCTAGCTAGTTACATCACCAGGGACCCTTTTTTCAAATAAGGTCATGCTCCCAGGTGCTGGGGTTTAGGACTGGGATAGTTTCTATGCATAAACACACAACAAACACACACACACACATGTGTATATGTATATATATGTATATATACATATAGATTTTTATTTATTTTTTACCTAATAAAACATTTTTGTTCAGAATCTCAGTCTTCTTTCCTTTCAATAGAATGTTATTCTATTCCTTTTGGTGCCTCCTGAACAATGTGACCATCTCTACCTCCTCAATTTCCAAGAAAGTTATTCTTACCTAAAGTCGTCTGCCATTTTGTTAAAAACAGTTGGCATCTTTTTGCAGTTTACAATGTTTTTGGTTTGAGTATCTGTTTATATGCTGATGAAGGTGACTTCGGTCCCACGCTTTCCTTCTGAGTTTGTTTCTTCTTGGGAAAGTAAATCTTCTATCTTTCAAAAGAAGGACCTAGAAAAGCGAAATGGTTCTTCTTTGTAAGTCTACATTCCTTGTTCTCAATTTGTATGTAGTTTATGTGAACAGAGATTTGGTGGCTGACAGCATGTATCAGCATTTAAAAGAAAAAAAAATTAAATTAAATGTAAATGAATTTAAATTAAATATATT
Organism: Mustela putorius furo; assembly: GCF_011764305.1. NCBI lineage: Eukaryota > Metazoa > Chordata > Mammalia > Carnivora > Mustelidae > Mustela > Mustela putorius. Next base: position 102,659 of record NW_025421398.1, read on the forward strand.
TAATTCAATTGAAACTTGAAAATACAAATGAAAATTTAAAATTAAGAATGTAAGTTAAATACATTGGTAGGGGAGGTGAAACATGAAAGACTAAGGACTCTGAAAATCAATCTGAGGGGTTTGAAGGGGCGAGGTCTGCGAGGATGGGGGAAACAGGTGGTGGGTATTAGAGAGGGCCTGGATTGCATGGAGCACTGGGTGTGGTGTAAAAACAAGGAACACAGGTATGCTGAAATAAAAATTAAAAACAAAAGAAAAAAATGATAAAAACATAAATAAAAACATTTATAGAAAAAAACAGGGATTTTTAAAAAGGGATCTATGAGGGTTTTGAGTTGGGTAAACCTGGTGAATCACAGACCTGTACCCCTGGGGATAAAAATATACTCTATGTTTATTTAAAAAATAATTGAAATAAAATAATAAATAAATAAATGCGGATCTAAAAAGTGATGAAGCAATGAAAATGCAAGACAATGGGCATCATTTGAGGGGCTCAGTCATTTCATGAAATGTCAATGGTTTTTCTACTCTAATGAAAAGATGAAATTGGTTAGATCGCATCAATACCCACATCCACACAGAACAATGTGCTGCTTCGAGGAGGTACAGAACCAGCTCACGAAGGCAGAAACAAAATTCGGTAGTATTGAACACCTAAAATTGAACAAGACTTCTACCATCCTAGAAGGGGACATCATAGCGAGTATAAGAAGGGACGGAGGAAACACTGAAGGTACAACAACTGGATAATAAACAAAGCGTGAAATGTGTATAGAAAGATATTCTAAGAGAATGGATGACAAAGTATGAGAATCAGGAAGTAAATGCCTCCAAGTCATCAGATAGAAGTTAAAAATTCAGGAAAATTCATTGGACTCCTGGGACATACGAACAAAGCTTGAAAATCCTATTGATGAGAACACCAAAAGGAGGACTTCGTCTCTCCAAAAATTTTATACCGTCTCTACCCAGCAAGGCTCCACCCAGAATACCATCCAAGATGACTGAGGGGAATTTAGGATCTCAATCCATGGGATGTCCAATAGGTTCATAGGTTACCTAGGTGAAGAGAACATGTACAGAGATTGGATGAACGGTAGTGTACAGTTTCAATGGACCCCAACTGGATGGAGGGATTCAATGCAATCCAGTTTCTGATCTAGCAAGAGCCTGTGTCCATGGATAAGCCAGTTCTCCTATTGCCATGGACACGAAAAGGGCTCGTCATTCCCCAGCAAATCTGAAGAAATAAGCGAGAGCAAGAGTGAGGGAGAAAGAGAGTGAGAGGAGAATCTGATGGGATAGGCTTTCTTACAAAAGGACTCTTGAAATGACCCGAGGAAACAGACCAAGACGAACGGGCAGACTTTGACCAAGTGGTGCTCAACGACGTGAATATCCACTTGGAACATAAGAGGTCTGAACGCTATTCCAGACTGATGGAGCCTGCATACGAAAGAAGACATCATAAGTTGTCTGGAAGATACAATAGGAAAGCCTTTTGAGGATCTGGGGGAGGTGGCAGAGATGAGTGGAGCACACCACCAAAAACGGGAAGCCCAAGAAGGGTTGGGAATTTGGACTCTACGAATCCAAGGTTCCAAACACAAAATCTTGCCCAGCAAAGGACAAGACAAAAACTATGAAATGTTGTATGGAGATATCACCTAAGAACTGTATACAACTCGAGATAGGATAACTAGGAATCAAGAAGGATAGGTAGGTACCTTCAAAATAATGAAAATCCTTGCACAGAAATATGCCAAGGAGAAAATCATCAGCCAAGAAACACATGAAGATTCCTAAAATGCTCACCGATCACAAAAGTGCCAAGGAAAACACAACCTCTGGGTTAGTGTTAACCCAGTGGAGGAGGACCTCAAAGCGTGTTGCCTAATGCAAGGGACTGAATCGTGAAAAACGGTTTTAATCATGGAGTGGGGCACCTGGGTGGCTGCTTTCTGCTGGGGTCCTGATGCCAGGGTCTTGGGATCAAGCCCTGCCTGGGGCTCTCTGCTCAGCAGGAAGCCTGTGTCTCCCTCTCCCACTTGCACTGCTTGGACTCCCTCTCCAATTGGGCTCCCTCTCTCACTGTCTCTGTCTTTCTGTCAAATGCGTCTATCAAACAAACAATTCCTTTCATTCAAGAAGTAAAAATCAAATGTTGACGCATGGGGTCCTAATGAATGACAAGAATCAGGAGGGTTGTTTGATGATTTACTGGAAGGTTTTCTTCCTTCCTTGGACAGACAGAGAGGAGGAGGGTGGCTGCTGAGGGAGCCCAGCCCTGGTAGTGCCGGCAGCATCTCGGGCACCTCCCTCTCCGCCTGGGGCCAGTTGCTTCTCTCCCCACCCCTCCCCCTCTCAACCATTGTTTATTTCTGTGAAGGCTTTCCCTAGTTTGTTTCAGGGCAAGAGCACTCTTGATGGGGGAGGGGGAAGGGCAGGACCCGAAGAGAGACCTAGTGGACTCTGCCCTGAGCCCAGAGCTAACCTCAGGGCTCAATCTCAAGAGCCTGAGATCACCCCCTGAGCTAGAACCCAGAGTTGGGCACTTCACTGAGGGTGCCGCTTCTTGGCTGTTGTTGACCCATTTCTGGAGACGGGCGCCTGCATGGCTCGGTTAGTTCAGAGACTGCCTTGGGCTCAGGTCATGACCCCAGACTGGCAGGATCTCGTCCCGCCTCGGGCTCCCAGCTCCTTGGGGAGTTGGCTTCTCCCACTGACCTTCTCCTCTCTCATGCTCTCTCTCACTCATTCTCTCTCCATGAAAGAAAGACAAGCTTTCCAAAAAGTGTCTGGAGCCTTGTTGGATGGGCTTGAATGTGGTGGATCTCAGTGAGTTTTCTCACCGCAGGCAGACACCTTGAGGATAGCCATGTCTTTCTGTAAGGATCCCTTGTTCTGAAATGGTTTCTTTCTCTGTTCATGGATCTGGTGTCTTTCCATTCTCTTCTCAAGACCTCAGAAAAGCAGCCTTTGAGGATTCCTTTGGGTACAGTCTAGCCCTTTTCATCCTTCCTCTTTCCACAAAATCTATACTAGCCTCTGCATCCTCCTATGTAGAGTTTATTTTTCACTCACCTATCCAGGTCTTTTATTTCAATAGAATTTCAGTCATTCATTCTGAAGGTCATTGTTGAAATGTTAAAGGGGAAGTCTACTAACTCGCTAGGTGTATTTTCTTTTTCCTGTCTATTCCTTCCTCCCTTTCTATCTATACACATAGATATATATAAGAATACATATACACACACACGTGTTTGTGTGTGTATGTGTGTGTTTGTTTATGCATATAAACTATTCCAGTCCTAAACCCCAGCACCTGGGAGCATGACCTTATTTGGAAATAGGGTCCCTGGAGATGTAACTAGCTAGAATGAGGTCATATTTGAGTATACTGGGCCCCTAATTCAGGAAGACTTGTGTGCTTCTAAGAAGGGAGAGTGTGGATACACAGATATGCACTGAGGGAGAAGGCCATGTGAAGAAGTCCAAAGCCAGGGCAATACTTCAAGCTGGGAAAGGGGCCTGCAACAGATCCATCCACAATACCTACAAAAGGAGCATGTCCTACCAACATTGTAGCCTCTAGAAATGTGACACTGTCCACTTCTCTTATTATTGTCGAGGTCATTCTACCTTCCAAATAGATAAAAGAAAACTGCCATGACACAGAAAATGTGCTTTAACTTATTTGTTGTTGTTCCAAGTCAAAACTTTCTTTTTGTAATCATAAATTACTAAAGCAAAGACAAACATATGCAGAATGGCATCATTTCTCCAAAGAGAGATGATATATAAATCAAACAAGAACACTTTGAAACATTTTCCTAAGAGGCATCACAGAACATATGCTGTGGTTTTGTGAGCCAGTGGTTTTGATAATCCTCCACTGCTTTTTTTTTTAGCCAATCTTGCCTCATGTTAGATGTATTATTTATGGTAATAAACTTATAAAATTGTAAACCTATTTTATTTAAATAAGAAAAATGTGAAATGCATAATTCAATTGAAACATATTTTCTATTTTATCATCTAATACTTAAAAATTATTATTTTTAGTAAACTTTCTCATTCTACTAAAAAACATACAAAGGTGGTTTATACTTTTTTTCTCTAAAAAAAAAAAAAAAAGCCAGAGATCAAGTACCACTAGTTCTATGTTAATAGAAGTTTATCCATGGTTTGTGAGAAGTCTGAAAGTTTCATGTATGAACAAAATTATATTTTACTATAAGCTATGTCCTAAACACCTGGGACAAATAATTTTCTTCTTTGACATTTAAACTTGAATTGTTTACAAAAAAAAAAAGTTGGAAGTGTCATATCATTATATATTTAACATTATCTTTTCCCAGACTTTAATTTCCTAAAGATAGAGGTCGATCTTTCTTAAAGAATGTACTTTTGTAAGGTCCTATAAATATCATTTCTACATTATTGTTTATGGCTGGGTTAACAAGAGCAATAGAGACAAATGATAATCACTTAAGAGCTTGCTGCGTGCCAGAAGCATTATACTTATTTTTCACCCAGCTGTCTAAGATGGGCATTCCTATTACCTTATAGATGATGACTATGTGCTTAAGAAAGTTTACTTGCCTTAACCAAGGTTATGAAATTAGTATATAATAAGTTTCAGTTCATCTGGCTTGAAAGTCTATCTCCTTTTCATTAATATGTTATGAATGTTAAGTCTTCGTTTGTAAAATGGGTCAAGATGTATTATTAAGACCTTGGTCTTGGCTGATGGATTGCCCATGAGACATAATATTGGACATGATATTGGGATGTATGTCAGCATTATGACCATGGTAAGTTTTTAATTTTGTAGATATCTGCCAAAAGAAAATAAATGACAAAATAATTATATAGGTGCTTATTTGTTCCAGCTCTAAGTTATTTAATTTATTGCCTTGTATAAATATATTTTCCAAGTGTTTCATCAGTCATTAAAACATACAGCTTTTTGAGTAGATGCATGTTACCCCATGTCTGTTTAATCTCATTTTTCTTATGGCTCATGATATTGCATTCAATGCAAATAGCTAATGAGTTGATTTTATTACCAAGAACTTTCTGAATGATACTTGTGGAATTAATAATGTATGCTATTTTCAAATGTACCACTTTTACTTCATATGCATGGTATGCTATTAAAGTTGGTATTTTACAATATGGATAAACACAGGCACAAATGAAGTTTGATTTTAGTGGTTAAGACAAGGTAATGATGTATAATATTCCTTTCAATTAGCAATAATCACACTTCAGATAAACCTCTTTGGCTATGATACTACCACTGCATAAATTCAGTAGCAACATCAAAAATCATTAGTTGCATAACTACTATACCTAGGGAACTAGTTTGAGTATCATTTTTCCTTCCTTACTAATATTATAATCAAGTTGCAGAGAGGATATTTGCATGAAAAGTCAGGGATATAAAATTATGAAGCAATAGTTGATAATTGTGAAAAGAAAGTTTTAGATAGGTTTTCCTGTAAGAATTCAGAAGAGTAGTGACCAGTGAGGGATGATGTGCTCATAAGATGTAGTTTAAAAAAGTAAATTATTAGATGTCAGATAGAACTTTCAAACTACAATGACAGTCTGACAACTTGAGAAACAAGAGTGGAAAAAACTGAGAAAAGAAAGAGATTCATATTGCAGTGAAGTTGCCAGAATGTTTCAGCCATATCTATGACTAGTCTGCAAGCCCAAATAACTTACTGAAGGATTCTATATCTCAGGGCAGAGTTGCCACATAGGTTCACTCACAATAGCAATAGCAAAAGGGAGTATCAAGACATGGAAAAATGGATAACCAGGGTTCCACAAGAATCCCTCACTACTCTCATTGAAATAAGCAGTCTTCCCTCCTCTTCTTCCTCAGAGTCAATTGCCTTACCAAAAGAGTGGTTCTAATTCTTGTCTGCTGGATCCTGCTCTTGAGAAATTTAAATAGTCCTGAAAATAGCCATAGTTTGTATCTTAATGTTATCCTTGTTACATCCTATGGCAAGAGGGTTTCTGTTCGTAAACTAAAAACTCAAATCATTCATATCCCAGAGTTACAGGGACTTCATACACAAACATCTCCCAATTGGCTTTTGGGAGAGGTAATAAATAAATCCACTCCTGCTTCCTTCTCTTTGTTCTTGAACCAATGTTTGTTGTCTGTTTGTTGGTTTTGTTTTGTATTATTTTCATTAGACACACTGTTCCATATACAGGTGTCTGATTTAATGTTTGGTTACACCATGAAGGATGCCAACACACTCTTTCAGATTCTATCTCCAAGTGGCATGTGAGTTATGCCATTAGAAGCCCAATCCAACATGCTATGAGACCAAAAGCTTCAGAATGGTATGGTAAGTGATATCACAGGTGGATCCTGGAGTTCACTGTGAGGAGGGTCTAATGGTCTGATGATTTGTTGTGTCAGATTCCATGCTGGCGGATCAGTTTTTCAGGGAGCATATAGATAGTGGTATTGAATGAGGATCTTTGTACAGGAAGTTTGACACTTACTACAGATAAATATCTCTCCCGATGAGGATAAGTTGCTGGACTTTGCAGGATAGAAAGGTACCAATATAGTTAACTTATTGGGTAATCAAGTAGTCTTCCAAAGAATAGTGTACAAGTGTACTTGTTGTTCTCTGTTGTTGGATAATTTAATATTAAGCAGTAAGTAAGTATTGGAAAGTAGGAGTTCATCTTTTTGGGCTCATGCATAGGGTTCACTTTTACAATTTTGGCACCTTGTTTGTGTGATAATCATGCTGGTTCTAGAGTGGCCAATGGTAAAAACCAAAGACCACTGACCAAGTCATTTTGTCTACTTAGTGGTTTTCTACTCCTTCCATGATAATGCTTGCAGAGGTCATGGATATCCTAGCCTCCCCTTGCTCCTCATTCTGTGTAATCAGCAATTTGTAATTGATACAATGTATAACTGCAATGTGGAGGTTACTCCAACTAACAAGTATATCAACCTTAATTACCTACATCACTTGGTGATTCTACTTATGCTATGCAAGCACTATGAACCAAACTTTAGACACAAAACCATTATTACCTATCTCCCCGCATAAGTCACCACTCTAATGGGGAAGAAGTGTCAAGAAGATGCTTACATTCCTCAAGTAAATGGTGGTAAATTACGTTGGAGAAGTATTTGAAGGTTTTACACAATGAAGTAATACTAATCACAATGCTACTGGTTTGTACTTCCTAGGAACCTGATCTCTTTAGTTAATGAGTATTGCACCTAAAAATTGGGTTGAGTCCAGGAACTGAGCAAGGGATCTTGATTTGTTATTTGGGTGACTACTGTCAGCCTCCTGATTCTATATATGTTTTTTCCCTGTTAGAAATGTTAAGAATAAATCTTATTGCTTTTTTGTTGTTGTTGTTGTCATTTTCGGTCCCTCGATGTATTATGCTCTATTAATTGTCTTCAAGACTCCCTGTGGATCAAGATGTTTTGGCTTTTCCTCTAGTCTCACTAGTCTCTATGATCACTGTAGCATCTGTCTTTTGGCATTTAAGCAACTACACTGGGCTGCTATTATTTTTGGGGTAGAGGAGGAAAGTGGTGCATAATTATCCATGGATATGAACAAGCCAATATTTGTGACCTACTGCCAGCTTTGACTCAAGAGAAGATATGGTACTAAATTTCTTAGTGATGCTAAGAAGTAGTGTACCTCTCACCAGTGTATTCCTGATGATGGAGGTGACGGGCATCCTCTAAAGATATACTGTATTCATTCCAGTATTCCCACATCCTCAGCCTTTTTAGAACTTCCACATCTACTTCAGTTATCTATTGCTGCACAATAAATTATTCTAAACCCCCAAAACTTAAAATATCAAGCATTTATCATTTCATTTATTATTTATTAGGGTCACTAAACTGAAGGTTAAGCTAGGTGGTTTGGGATTGGGGTCTTTCAGAAAATTGCATTCAAGATGTTAGCCAGAGTTGAAGTAATCTGAAAGCTTAACATGGACTGGAAAATCCACCCCGTGATCACTCACTTACACTTCCTGGCAAATTTAGTTCCATATGTGGTCAGGAGTTGTTATACCTAACCATATGAGGTTCTCTGTAAGATTCTTGAATATCCTCATGACATAGTAGGTGCCTTTCATCAAAATGAATGATCCAAGAGAAGGTGTTAGGGTATTTTTATATATGACTCTTGGAAGTTGCACATCTCCATTTCTGCCATACTCTACTGGTTTCATAGAATACAACGTGTCTGATACAATTTGAGATGGTACTACTCACAGAACTACATAAATACCAAGAAGAGATCATTGGGACCATCTTGGGAGCTGACAACTGTAGTTTGATTTTTGGGCCCCAACATTAACATCTCTTCCACATAAGAATACATTATCTCTTTCCAATAAACCACAAGTTCTATCCATTTTCGTATCAATTCAAAGCCTAGAATTGTTTCAGTTAGTCAGGTCCAGGTGTAGATAAATTTCCTCTAGGGTAGTTATATATATATATATATATTTTTTTTTTAATTTATTTATTTGAGAGAGGGGAAGTGGAGGTAGGAGCAAAAAGAGAAAAAATGAGAGATAGAACCTCAAGGAGATTCCTTGCTGAGTGTGGAGCCCGATGTAGGGCTCCATCTCACAACTGTGACATCATAAGCTGAGCTAAAATCAAGAGTCAGTCACTTAACTGACTGAGCCACCCAGATGCCCCTAGTGTAGTTATTTAAGCATAGCTCTTCAAATAGTTCTTCTCATGAATTTGAATTACCCCATAATGATGTATCATGCATTTGAGCAAAGATATACATTTTCTGTGATGTAAGCAGAGAGAGTTTTTTGTTTGTTGGAAACTCAAAAAAAGTTTATAAGTTCAAGTGTTTAAAGTTTAAAGTGGATTCAAGAGAATATTCAAGTGAGACATACTAGATAATTTCAAATATTCAATATGTGACAATATGAATGAGAATTTCCTAAGGGTCATGATAATAGTACAAATAATTATGAAATGTCCTGACATGAAGTGGAAGAAAGAACATAGAATTAATGGACCAACCAAAGAGAATGATGGGATAGCCTTGTGAATGCATAGCTGAAGTATCAGGTTGAAGTTAGTGTTCTGACAAGATGGTCACCCTTTTCCAGAATGCTGTATATATGCTAAATCAGTTGCCATTATACACTCCTATTTTTGCAATAGGTATGTACAGATATGTAGAACTAAGGGACGGAAGCTAGAATATCCGACTTTACCAACACTTCCCATGACTCACTGGAAGAGTTTATGGTTCCATTCTCATAACTCAGTATTTTGTAGAATTCGATTCCTATTTCCCAAAAGGGGAACATTTCCACTAAGGTACAAAGAAAGAGGAAGTCCTAGTGGATTTTAAGTTACAGCTGTTTTCTGAGCATTTTATGCACTTTGTGCTGTGGAATCAGCCAGCAAGATAATGAATCATCATACTGGTGGGGTTAATTAATTTTAGTCATTAGGAGGATGTAAGGTAGGGATAAATATATCTGGTAACTATTCATCTCTCATATCTGTCAGGGTGAGCCTGGTCCAGCATGCAGACTTAAACTTTTGCCTTTTTATTTTCAGTACAGTTAGATAAATCCCGGCATTGATCTCCATGCCATCCTATATGGATCAGCTTTAAACACACATTCCAGAATAATAAGCATCTATTTTGATGCACGCTGTGATAGCTGATCAACAAGAAGATATTCATTTGAAAAGTATCACATGTTCTCCCCAAAGCAGGTACTGAGATGGACATGCATGCTTAGGTCATTTATTTGGTGAACACTCCTGTGATCAATGTTTGGGGGAAAGCAGTAGAATAAACGACTGATCAGAAGGAGATACTGGGTGGAAGATTCTCTCACCAACACTGAAAGCATCTTTGAAGGTGAGGGAGCCCTAAAGAGCTGCCCTGATTTCAGGGAGAAGACTAAGACTCTATGGCCCTGTGTTGGTCATCACTAAACATAGTTTGATTGGAGAATGAGACATAGACAAAAAGGAGGTGAATCTCTTCAGTGAAAACAACTACTGAAGGAGACTGAATTCTCAGATGATGATTTTCTTTTGAGGAAGAATAACAAATCTCTCAGTCCTGTGTGGGAGGAAGTTATGCTATGTAGCTTACACAGTGAAGCAAGAACCAAGAGTCCTCTCTTCATGCTATTTAGACCCACTTGCTTAATTTGAGTCCTAGAAACAAGTACTTCAGTGCAACGGGCCTCTTTCTCAGGGGAAAATGTAAAAGAAAAATGAATGGAACAAAGGCAGGACCATTTCCCACAGCGAGTTTAGAGGCAGCACATTATCTCCATTCTCTATCTTACTAAACTCCCCCGCCCTGAGTTAGAAGCACTTTTGTTATCAAGATAGGTCACCCAGTGTAGTCTGATGAAACAGGTTTCACTCTGCACTCTCTCCATTCCAGACAGATTGTTCATCTACTTCATCTGTGCTTCCTTCTTTCTGCTGCCTACGGTGCTACCACCTCAATCTCCTCCATGATACACGTGGAATTTGTTCATGTTTCAACTCAAAGCACTCACCCAAGAAAGCCTTTCCAATTCCCAGTTCTTCTGTCTGCTGTGGACCCACAGGGCTGGGCCATGTGCATATGTCTGTGTCATGGTTCAACCTAGGGGCTTCTGCTCCAGTGTGAAGATCAGAGAGAGAATATGGGTCCGAGTCAACATGGGGCTGGCCAGTGAGCTTTTGGAATGAAATCTCAGAAGGGTCTTTGGGTCACGTTGCCATGTACTGTGATATGGAAGTGAATCACCAAGTCCGGACCACACTCAGGGGAGGGGGGTCACACAAACATGTCTACAGAGGAGTTGGGGAACCAATGGAGCCCCCAAAGGGAGACTGTGAAGATCCCTGAAGGGTCCAGGCCTTGCCCAGAATCAGACTGGTAGGGAGGCTTAGCAGGCTTGAACCAAGCTCTTTGAGTGTCCTCAAAGTTGGGGTCCTGGATGCAACCTAGCCATTCACTGGGGGCTCTGGAAAAGTTTTTCTGGAAGGAAGTGGCTGTCGGCCTGGAAATGTTATCAGGCTGAGGGTGACCATTGATCTCCTAGATAGGAGACATGTTCCCAGGTTCTTGTCTGAGGAGAATCCCGGGTCATGGCAACCCACTGGATGGACCCCTATCTACATCACACCCTTTGGAAAGGAGGGAATGGCCTTCATCCCAGGACAAGCGGTCTCTAGGGGTTATGGTACATTCTGACCATCAAGGGCCAAGGCACCAGTCCGTTCTTTAGGGTTTGCATTGAAAATGCAAAGCCTAAGACCTTGGGAAGCTATTACCCAGCCCTCTGTAAGTGGGGCTGTCCTCTTCTGGGACTCCAGAATGTGAGCACCGATTAACACATGTGTGCACACAGGAGCGAGTGTGCTGGTGAACACAAACACACACACCCCAGGAGGGACTGTGGGGTGGGATCTGATTAGTAGCAGATTCCAAGAAGTTTATAGGAGGGAGGAAATTGGGTGGGAGGTATTTCCTACATGTGACAGCACTCCTCTAACATCATAGCTATTATCCGACCTATGCCTGTGGACATCTGATAGAAAGACATGCTGGAATCATCCATATTTTGCAGAGAAGGGACCATCCCTGTCACCACAATGGCTTATCTAGGGTCCGAACCAGGTAAGAATAGAGACTTGTGTCTGAAACCAGGTGTGTTTGCAAGTTGGGGCCCTGGCTGCTCCCAGACCTTCCCTGGGGGCCTGTGGAGGGGGGTGTGTTGGGGTCACTGTGTACAGATAAGATGTGCCCTTGCATGCAGAAGGGGGATGAGGAGATGGCAGACGGGAGCACTGTTCATGTAGGGGTCTAACCAGGAGTGGGCCCCGGTAGGGGACCTAAGGCAGTGATGTCACTGCCTTGACCACAAAGGCCTGCAGAACTTGGAACCCCTGCAACCAGGTACCCACATTCTAGTCCGGTAGCAGGGTTACTGGACTCAGGATATCTGACACAGAAAGATGTTTTCCTGTTGTGTACCTAGTTTCCGGGGCTCTGGGTATCAGAAACCCCAGGAAAATGGCTTGTTCCCATGTTGCAGACATTGGCTGAAACCAGCCCCCAATGCCTCAGGACATTTCGAGGGAGACTCCATAAGGTACTTACTACTGAGGAAACTAGGCGATGCCCACCCCTCTGAACCGTCCTATGGAAGCCCCATCCCTTCCTCTGGAGTTTGAGGGGAGGAGGGATATGTGGGGGTTCCCGCCCATGGGCTGGAGGAGGGTGAGCACAGTGGATACCCTGGTGATCCCTTCTTGTTCACACCAATGTCATGGTGGGCCGGGTGCACAGGGGATTCCTGAGGTGGCTCTTAGCTGTGCCAGAGCACATCCAAGGCCCTGAAACTGGGCCATGTTTCTCTTCTTGGGGGAGGGGTCTGCCACCTGGGCTGTGGTGTGTCTGGAATGGAGCGCCCTGGGTCTGAAGACTAGCAAAGGCCTCCAGACAGGGCTCTAAGGCCTCCTGCCTGGCTGCCGGGCACTGTCTTTACAGAATGCTCCAGAGGACATGGTGCAGGAGGTGAACGAGGAGATCCCCTGCTCTCCTTTCTCGAAGGACAAGAAGCTGCACATGGCCAACAGAGTCTGGTGCTGGCTCAGGGTGAGTGCAGGTGCTGGGGAGACCCGATCCCTGGGGTGCCGATGCAGCACCAAGGGCCCCACTTTCTAGAAGCCAGCCTGGCCTCCTAGAGTCCTGTACTCCCATGAATCTGCATCCCATCTCTTCCCCAAACTGGCCCTCATGGTCCTGCCCACGCCTTGGACAGAAGCAGAGCCATTGTCCACATACTTATAGGAGTATCATTAAAGAGACTTTAGACCAGGTCTCATCCTGTTGATCTAGACTCCTTTTGCCCTGGCCTAGGCATTTTCCTAACTCGTGCTCCCAGGTGTCCCCATTGGCCCAACAGTCCTTCCTCAGCTTCTGCAAGTCTTGCAAATGATCATTTGCAAGAGTGAGTTGGGAGACTTTGATCCAAAGGGACATGGGGCCCATGGTACTCTGTCTCTTGCTCTGCGCTTTTGTATTGATGGAACACATTGTTGGGACCCTCCCCAAGGAAAAGGAACAGGGGCCTCACTGCACTGCACTGCACGGCAGTCCGGAAGGCCAGTCATTGATCACAGCCATGGAGCCCTTTACTGGGGCAGGACTGGATGTAATCCCCTTCTCTGGCCAAGGCACAGTGCTGCATCCTACAGCCTCCATGCCTTCTTATCCTAAGCCCTCTCGCCTTAAACATCTCTGTGTTCTCATCTCAAGAATGGGATATGTTGGGTGCCGGGGTGGCTCAGGGGTTTCAGCCTCTGCCTGCAGCTCAGGTCATGGGTCCTGGGTCTCACAGTCATGGGATCGAGGCCCACTTCGGGGGGTGGGGGGTCCTCTGCTCAGCAGGGAGCCTGCTTCCCCCTTTATGTCTGGCTGTCTCTCTGCCTACTTGTGACCTCTCTCTCTGTCAAATAAATAACAAGTCTTTCAGAAAAATTAAAGAAAAATGGCTATGTTATCAGAAATCACAGGATCCATGCCACTCATGCAGGGACGTGCTATCCATACTCCGCTCACAAAGAGACCCGAGATACTAGCAAGTTCAGACGTCATTTCTTTCAATTCTTTGTATGGATACCAAGAACATTTTCTCTTTGCCTTAAAGGCTTCTTAACTGATTGGCTGATTGATGGATTTGAGAGAGAGACAGGGGGAGAGTGGGGAGAAGCAGAGGGAGAGACAGAATCCTCAAGCAGACACTGCCCTATGGACACAGCCCTACGAGGAGCGCAGCCTCAGGACACGGAGACCATGACCTGAAGCAAAACCAAGAGCCTTAGGCTGAACCCAATGAGACACTGAGTCACCCGATTCTTTTTCGGACTCTGGGCTCTCTTGTCCCACCTCTTGCAGAATTCCCTGAGATCTGGGGGCTCATTCTGCCCTCCAAGCCCCAACCCTCTTGGTGGCCACAGCACCGACTCATGTCTCTTCTGATTCACCTCAGGGGAAAAATCGTTCAACCAGGAAGAGGAGGAAGACCTCGGTGCTGATGGTCAAGCAGGCCGACAAGCTGTAGGCCGCAATAGATCACCTGGTGCCTGCCGTCATCAGACAAGATCTACAGTGTCCACATCTTTCTGGACACATACCGTCACTTTGCCACCACCCAGGAGGTGCTGGACCTCCTCTTTGCAAGGTGAGCACCCTCCCCTGCCCCTAACTGCTCTGTGGGATTTGGCCAATTCCTGGTTGTGAGACTTTGGCAGGTCCCCAAGTTTCCCTTGCTCCTAACTGGGGCAGAGGTATTATAGGGACTCAGTGGGGTCTTGTAGGGAAAGGACACCTGGGAGCCTGCGCCAGTGGAAAATTCTGCTAGAGGGCCTGTGGGCATGCTCTTTGCTCATTCCTGTGCCCCTCATGATGAAGCCTCTGCCTCATCCCTGACTCTCACTATGATCTTGAGCTGGGCTCCTTTGCCACTGAAAGGGAGATCTGAGACTCCTTCTGGGGCCTGTGTCTGGGTGAATCCAGAGCAAGCATCCTTGGGGGTGAGCAGGGGCCAGGCCCACTCAGATGTCGGTGATGGGCTGGTTGGGGCCCTTTTATTCAGCAAGCATTCAGGAAGCCCCAGTAGGTGGAGGCGATTATCTAGGAGCTGGATGGGATCCCTGCACAGAACAGAGAGCACCCCAGGGCTGCAGGCTAGTCGAGGGTCAGGCGGTCAGAGTCAACATCCACAGACATCTCATGCGATGCCTCCTGGCCTCCTCCTGATTCGGATGCGTTTATTCTAGCTATGGCGAGGTTGGCGGACCCCAGGAGCAGCGCAACATGTGAGTAAGCTTTGGCTGCTTTAGGAGGGCCTTCACTCTCCACCAGGGTAGAGAGGGTACTGTGAGTTAGAGGGGCTGCCAGACCTTCACACTCACCTCGTTATTCTTGCTTTATGGTAAATGTCTGAGAGCTTCTACTGGAAACTGGGAAGGTGCCTTGGGGAGCTGGTGTAGGTGTGTGAGCACTGTGGGAGAGCAGAGGGGGATGGAGGACAGCTTCAACCCCTGAGAGGGTCATGCTCCATCCCTGCCCCCTCCCAGCCCTCTCTCTACCCCAATTCTGGGATGCATAAGGCAGGATTTAGGAGCCATCCCACAGCAGTCTGTTGCACCTACACACTGGGTGCTCAGAGGGGGCTCGGGGAGAGTGGTGACCCAGTAGAGCTCAGGGAGCAAGCATCCCACACCCTGTGGGAGATAAGTTTCAGTGGAAACAGACCCACTCTCATGGCACCTAGTGAATGGGCAGAGGAGGTAACGGTGGAGGTATGCGGAGGTTCTTGTGAAGGCCTTGCTAGAGACAGAGTCCCTTTGTTCCGTCCTCTGTTGGATCTTCATGGAGCAGAGGCAAGAGAGCAGGGAGGGTAATTAAGAGGCCAGACACCACCCCTCCCTGGGCACATGCAGTTGAATTCAAGTGGCTCGTTGGCAAGGAGACAGAATGAGGAGTGTGTCCAGCTCCCCTAAGAAGTCCAGAAATGCTCACCCCATTGATCAAGGACTCCCACTCCTAGCGGCTTTTGGCCAGCCTGTGGTGTGGGAGCAGGCCTGTCTCGGGCAGGACTGCCAGGTCGCAGGTGGACAAGGAGTCCAACTGGTCTCGGACAGGAGCTGGAAGCCCAGGGGCCCAGGTTCCCACATGGGTTCCCTGGGATTTTGGTTTGGATGGGTACCCTGACCTCTGACTTCTCTGCCTCCATGTCTGTCCCCAGGGCCGCCTATGCCATCCTTAACACCTGGGTGGAAAAGTATCCAGGGGATTTTGTGCAGCCTCCAGAGTTTCCCAGCTTGCATGCGCTGCTGGCCTACATGCAGGTCATTGTGCCGGGCTCGGACCTGCAGCGCTGTGCCCAGCTTCTGCTTCCAGAAAGGCAACACGCTCCCAGAAAGGCCACGGAGCCAGAGGCTGGGGGTGAGGAGGACTGGGGGTGACTGATGTGGGACTGAGGAGGAGGCAGGGTGGGCCACCCTGAGGAAGACTCTGTAGATTGTAGTTGGGCCGAGGAGAGTGAGTTGTCTCAGATCCCTGTCCCCATGGGCTTCCGTTGGGGACACCTTCCAGGGGCTGGGTCTTGAACGCAGGCCACGCTGAGTGGTGGGGAAAGGGAAAGGCAAAAGGGAAGTCAATCAAGCTAATGATGCTTTCTCTTCTTGAAGCTACAGCACCGGCCCCACAGCAAGATCAGGATGTGCCTCAGGAAGTCGTTCCAGCAGCCACTCTGGCACCCGCTGCCCCTCTGGGGCCTGAGCTGGTCCCCACCATCCCTGCTGCGGCAGCTCACCATGGGTCAGGAAGACCAGTGACCCCCCCCACCACATTGGGGCCAGGGCAGATGGTCGTCAGGGCCCTCGTTCACTTCTCTGCGACAGAAGAGCCACCTGGCCTTTTGCCTTTCCTGGATGACCAGCAGGGTCCTGCCCCCGAGCTGCTGCCCCTGCCTCCGTGGAGAAAGCAGGCTTGGTCCCCGAGCTGCCACCACCTGCCTCTGTGGAGCAAGCAGGCTCGGTCCCCGAGCAGCAGCTCGTGCTGGCTGCAGCTCCAGAGCATGGCTCCCCCTCCCCTGTCATTTCCTGCTTTATCATATTTGTGTTCTGTGTTCACCTCTATAATTACTTCATAGATTTATTTATTAAATAAAATAGAATTTGAGTTTACATAAAATTTTACTCACATCCTTTGCAGTGGGATATGGAGGTCTCATTAGGTCCATCCAGAGTGTTGCACAACCATGTCATTCTACGACGTTTCCATCACAGAAACAGCCGCGCTCCTCATCTCTCACTGCTCTGTCCCTCCCCCCAGTCCCTGCAACCGCTGCTCTTCTCTCTGTCTCAGCCACTTTAGCTCGACTTGGATTTTCCTCTGCCTGGAATCCTACAACATGGCCTTCTGTGTGTGTCTGCAGAACATAAGAGTGATTCCCCACTTTTCAAACTTTTTTAGAGACCATATAGGTTATTTTCGTTATTCTGAATCTTCTGCCAAAACAAACAACGAAACAGCACAACACAAAACAAATAACTGTTTTGTCTGGTACACCGCCAGCCAACTGTAGAGAAAGACCCTCCCTTTTGAGAAAGAGCAGAGCTGCTACCCTGTGTGTTTTGCGATGTGCTGGAAAGAGCCGCCGGTACCCACAGAGCAGTGGCCCTCCTAATACCTGGTTGTGTACACCGGTCTGCACACAACACACGACCCCCAGGAGTCCACAGAATAGTGACCTTGGACTGATAGACACTCTTTCGATACAGGCAGACCCCCCAAATAGATTTCATTATCCCGTGTACTGTTCATCTGAAATATCATTGTTCTTCGTGATTCACCTGAAAATGCTCTGAACACAAGTGGTAAAGAGCTGACTGCAGAGCTGGCCCGGAACACGAGGTAACAAGAACTAAAGGAGGGCCAGCACGGCCTGGCCACCAGCAGTGGTGTGCACACGCTCAGCTCCTGCATCGCTGAGGAGACCACTTTTCCCCACTGGTGTGGGACGGGGCCTTTCTGACATGCTGGGTTTCAAGTGACAGGTCAGTGTATCAGGCAGAGTACTCCAGAGGATAAATGAGTTCCCTCTGCTGGCTGACCCCTCACCATTAGGTAGAATGGCCATGGTTTCATAGCAACCATTCTAATCTATGCCTACAGGGCCCTGAGATATGAATTCTGTTACTGTTTCAGGCCTTTTTGGTCTTTTTCACTACCATAAGGACAAGTCAGTTAGTTAGATGGTAGACAGATGAATTCCATTCATCCTGACTTTTTCTGCTATTATGTGAAATTACTTTTAATACTTTTATACTATATATATATATATATTATATAGCACTATAAAAATGCTAGTTATTACAAATTACATCCAAATGAAACTAGATGTCTCAGAAACTGGCATTCCTCCTTTTTATTTTTAATTAAAAAAATCAGTCATTTTCCTACTTGGCTCAGAATCAGAATGTTTCCTCATAGTTCAGGTTTAGGATTCCTCTAAAGTGATCTAGAAACAAAGACAGTAATACACATTCTTCCAACTTCAATACCAAAGTATATACAACACTTATCAGGAGCTGAAACACTTTTATGACCAGACAATGACCAACTACAGAATGTCCTGGTGGGTTACAGTCCTGAAGGTGGTGAGAAGACCTACTCTCGGACACCAGTGGTTTGGCTGAAAGAGTCTCTCATGTCCAGTAAAAACTGAGTTTTGACATCCTGCCTTTTTAGAGAGAGTTAACAAGATTAAGAAAGGGGTTTTAGAAAAGCTTCTCAAAAGGCCCCACACTTTGACCTGTTTTTTTCTGGTGAAAAATGCACATGAAGTCTCAGCATGTACACGTGGTGGTAAATGACAGCTTTTCTAAAGCAAGAGCATGAACATCCAAATCTCATGGCTGGTCCACTTGAGAACCTTGTTAATAGTAATGGACAGAATGGCTTTATTCATTTTTATAAACAGATACACCAAGTCTTTTTAGCTTAGTTCTTACTATTAAATTTACCTTTAATAAGGTAAATGGTTTATTTTTTAAGAATGTTTTAATTTTTAAAAAATTAAAAAAAAATCTTTTTTACAAACTCATGGCCCAGAGATCAAGACCTGAGCTGAGATCAGAGTTGGATGCTTAACTGACTGAGCCACCTAGATGCCCCTTAAATTTATCTTTTAAAATATAATAACCGAAGGAAAAAAATACCCTTTTCTTCTATAACTTGATATGCCATTGCCACTTTCATCTCTGACCAGGACAGGACCTTCCCCCTCACAACCTGGACGAATGAATTAACTGTGTTCCATACTGAGAAATGTCACTACGATTATTCCATGAAACTGCTGAAACGCTGTCAGTACCTTGGAAGCCCAAGCCACATGACCTATGACGGGGACCAGCTAGAGTCATACTCATTCTCGCTGAAGGGGCCTGGGCTGCCTCCTCGACAATCTGGACCTCAAGTGCTTTCAGGACAACAGCAGGGGACACGGCGCTGGCTTTTAGCATAGCCATGGCCTCACTGTGACTTCAATTGGTCAAATCAATGCCATTGATATTCAGCAATATATCACCTGTCCAAAGGAATAAACAAGAAAAATAAGATGAGCTACCAAGTCATTATCTTCCCTATACATTCTGTTATTTGTAATTTTTTCACATCTCTGTCATTCTTACGATATCAAGGGGAAAATCCAATTCATGGAAAACATTCCATAACAACTCAAAACTTTAAGATAATTTCATCATATATAGGAAAAAATGTGGCTTGAGGCACTGTGATTCGACTGGAAGTCCAAGTCATTAGACCTCATTATGCTAATGTGTAGGACCTGGGCATGTTCATTTCTCTTCTTTGGGCTTCAGTGATTTCTATAGTTCTTTCCTGTTCAAAAATTATTTGATCTTTTGCTCTTAGAAATGAATTTTTAACATATCCTGTTTTAGAGTTAGATAGTTTTATAGATAAAGATAGTCCTACAGAGTTTGCTCAGCATGAATGTATCAAAATACTTAAAGAGAAGAGATCCTTGGGTCTACACAAAGAAATGAAACTTGTGATTTGAGCATCTTTTGCTTAAGACAGTAATAAGGAAGAAAAAAATGTGCTTTTTTCCCTGCCAAGTAATTTAATAATAAAAAAAAAAGGGCAACAAGGATTATATAAAAGGTTAGGAAGGAAAAGATGAGTGTTCTATTTTTTAGAGGGACTTTTCCAACATAAAATAATCCAATGATCTAAAAAAACATTAGAAAATAACGGAAAGGGCTCCTGGTTGGCTCAGTGGGTTAAAGCCTCTGCCTATAGCTCAGGTCATGATTCCAGGGTCCTAGGATCGAGCCTGCATCGGGCTCTGCTCAGCCGGAAGCCTGCTTCCCCCCCCCCCCCAGCTCTCTGCCTACTTGTAATCTCTGTCTGTCAAATAAATAAATAAAATCTTAAAAAAAACCCCAGAAACATCATCAAACTGCAGCAATTTTCCTTCCCATTAGGCATTTTTCTAACCTTAGAGAGAGGTTTTACACTTATATATGGAAGGGACATTTTAAAAGATTTTTAAAAAATCATATTTAATAGAAAATTTGGGGAATATTTGTTATTTTGTTCAAACATGAGTTGCATGCAGGGAGAAGATGGGAACAGTTTCACTGTTCCCAGCCCTCCCTATCTTACCTCTTTTGATGTGGCCATCACGTGCCAGACAGCCATGAGCTGGCACACTGGTTACAAAGATGGGCAGTTCACCACTCTTGCTTCCTCTGTCCCCCGCCACTGTCATTGCCAGGGTCTCATGTGGTTCCTTCTTTACAGTAATGTGTTTTTCTTGGCATGTAATACACTGGGTAAGATCCTAACACATGAGAAGAAAATTTATTGGAAAATAAATAATACATAGCTGAAGTAAAGTAAGGAGACTGAAGGAAAAAATACCATGGCAATTATAAAGTCACTGTTAAAATCAGTTACTGTAGAAATAATACACAGTTCTTCATGGTACAAACATGACACCGAACACTGGGGATCACAATGTCAGACTGTTGACTGCTGTATTTTCATATGACTATGTATGGAACAGAAAAAACTCAGGACTGTTGACATATGGAAGTCAAAATAAGGCCAATTCTACAAAAGTAAATAATGCATTTGAGTTTTAAGATTCTGAAGACAAGCTAATTAATTTTATTTCTCTCTCTCTCCTCTATTCTTTGAAAGAAATGGTGACAGAATAGTACAAAAGTAAAGTGTAGATTTTGCTACTTAAATAGCCTAGAGTTCCTAGAATTTTGACCTCATAGAAAATCTGTAAATGTCTACAGGTGGTATTGTAGCATATGACATCTATGTTCTCATCCTTCAAAACTGGGCAAGATCCACATTATTATGAAGACAATCCAGGTAAACTCAGCTGGGAGCACACTGACTTCAATGCTTGTGTCTGTCAGGTATCAAGTCAATTAGAGGTGGTTGCTTTATTCCTCTATATGGCTGAGATGTATGCATTTTAGCCAAACTTCACAGATTACTCTTGGTATACTTCATGGAAACTTCTAAGGGCTTAACACTGTATGAATGTTTCCAAGCAGGGGCTATGCAGGGGCTTAGTAATAGAGTAATGTGTGCTTTAATTTTTAACAATGATTATCCTCTGAACAGGTTGTTTTGATAATTTGTATTTGTTTTCCCTAGGAGACCTTTATTTTTTTAAATTAGGATTTGACATCACAAATGCTGTATGTTAATGGTAAATTGCTAAATTAATGCTTAAGTTACATTTCATGTGGCTGTTCTAACAATCAGGTTTACAGAGCACCTAGAGTACGAATTCAGCATTGCTATTTAAAACACCAACACTTAAAATTAAGGAATAGGAACTAGTAAAAAGAAAAATATATGTGCCCCAAACAAACAAAAGGACATAAATAGTCCTCTATATGAATGCTGAAATGGTTAGGTAGTTCTTTAAATAAGGAGTATTTTTTTAAAGACTTTATTTATTCGACAGAGAGAGATCACAAGTAGGCAGAGAGGCAGGCAGAGAGAGAGAGGAGGAAGCAGGCTCCCTGCTGAGCAGAGAGCCTGATGTGGGACTCGATCCCAGGACCCTGAGATCATGACCTGAGCCAAAGGCAGCGGCTTAACCCACTGAGCCACCCAGGCGCCCCGGTTAGGTAGTTCTTAAAACAGTCTTAAAATTGTAGTGTTGTCTTTGAGCACCCATATTTCAACTTTCTGTAGAATTCATGGATTTAGTTACCAACTTTTGCCTTAATTATGATTCTTTAGGAATATGTATATATATGTAACTTGTAAAGCAAGGACCAGCGATATGAACAACTCCTATTCAAATTCCTTTTCGAAACAATAACTGCTTTTTGTAGTCATCATTGTGAAAGCAAAATTATAGGTTCGCTTCACACATTTTGTTTTCTGTTCAAAAATAAGAATAAGTTTGTGCTTATAATTTCTTAAAAGTTTTAACTGACCAAAGACCAGTGACAAGTCTATACTTCAGCTCAGAAAACCAGATAAACCTGATGGGCCAAAAATACTTGTGCCTTTAAATGATGCTTTCTTGGGCTCCTGTGACATTACAGAGTTATTCTGTCAAATTGTACTTACATTAAGAAGCCACTTTAAGCTAAACACGTGTTTAGCTTAAACATGTGTTTCTCAAGTCATGTGTTTCTCCTTAAGTAAAATTAAATTGCTTTGCTAAATAAAAACTTATTTACTGGTCTACTTAAAAACTATAGGAAGTAAAAACAAACAAACAAACGAACAAAAAAACTATAGGAAGTTTCCGATGTGTGATTTTTCACACAGTTGGTAAATAGCATCGTTTTAAAAATTCTGGCCTACTAGAAGTTGAGTTCAAATGAAAGATCAAATGAAGTAAATAATACTGAGAACACAGTAAAGTGTCACTGTTTTTTTATTTCTACTGATTTCTGCATCCAAAGTGAGACAGCATCAGAATTTCTGGCACAGATAAATGACCCAGGAATATATTATAAAAGCACTGAAATATGAAAGATGCAGCAAAAAGCTCAACATATGGGAATTTAAAACAATCTAGGGTAGTATTCCTATAAACTGTAACATAAAAAGAAATGCTTTATGTGTTTTGCATGTACCTATTAGAAAGTATGATTTATGCTTCAAATTCACATAGAGAATTCTGTTGTTGTAGGCAACCTGCCCAACCGCTAAGTATGGATTGGTTGGTCATTGTCTTTTTTTCAGTTACATAACCTCCTGTTACAACTGAATGAGCAAACCAAGATAAATCCCACTTTCAAGCAGGAACAAACAAAGAAGTCTTTCTAGAAGATCAAACACTTCTCATCAATCTGGCAGAGGGACCTTCTTACTAAGAAACCACCCCTACTGGCTGAGGAACAGACTGTACAGGGACCCTCAAGGTAGCCAAACACACATTCCACACCCCCAAACACCTGTGTTCACCTTTTCCAACAGAGTAACAGCCCTCATTTAAATCTTACCAGTTTGTAACAAGGATTCCCTGAGGGCAGATGAATGAAAACATGCAAACTCAAGGCCTTACCTTGTGTGAGCTGGGTCTGTTGTGGTACAGCGGCTGTGCATGGTGAAGGCTGGTACTCTGAGCTCCTGCGTCTTGGACAGGGTTACCAGGCTGGGATTTCCCCGGCCTAGCAATTGTTAAATCCACCCTCTCACCACTAGGCTGGAGAAAACACATATATATAACCACCAGTCATTAAAGATGCTTCTCACTTAAAAAAATTATAGGGAGGGTCATTTTCAATGCACTTATCGCTGTATCAGAGCCTCACCTGAGTGGGGACTGCAGGCCCCTGCTGGGGGTGGGGCAGATGAGGGAGTTCATTTCAGGAGCTAATACTTTAAAACTTCTGCAGGTAAAAGAGCCACACACAGACCTCTTGGGTAAACCTTCCCTAACCCTGGAAATACCAAGGACATAACCAAGGCAAAGCCTGGGTTCTGATCTCCCCATGATATCTTGAAGGCTAACTGTCTTTTTATACTTCCCTCCCCTGCAAAATTGGCCTTGGCACTGAGAGAAAGAGAGCAAAGAAGATAAAAGGATGAACGGATTTAAAACTGGATTACAATCCTTTGTGATTTCTGAAATAAATTCCAAGATGGCTACTTTGAGAGTAATAATCAATAAAACTATGTGTAGCTCTGTTTCCACACACTATAGGTTCGAATCGAAAATAGGGATGAGCCTAAACAGTCCTGAGAAGAATGATAACAAAGGTCCTGTAAAACAGGATTAGTATTTATATACATTACATATTGTGTGCGTATATATGTCATACGTGCACTCACACATAAATGTAATTTTAGAGGTGAGGACAACCACGTTGAATTTAGAGGTCCATTATCTGTATTTATAGACCTAGATCTGAAACACCGATTCACATCTATTATCCTTTTTAAAGCTATTTTATCTTTGCTTTTAATGTACAGGCCTGGTCTACTTGATGCTGATTCTTGGTCATGACTACAACTTTCCAAGTATACTATCATTTCAATGGGAAAATTTGACAGCCTGCTTTCAAGAAGCTGTGGTGGAAAGTAGAACCCTCCCCTATGACTGCAGTCAGTAATGTTAAGAAATCACTCCAGTTTCAGTTCTCAAGTTGGAAAAGGAGTGAAACCATAATCTTTTAAAAAAAAGATTTTATTTATTTATTTGAGAGTGAAAGCGAGAGGGCAGGGTGGAGGGGCAAAGGAAGAGGGAGAAGCAGACTCCTCGCGGAGCAGGGAGCCCGATGTAGGATCTGAGCCGAAGGCAGATGCTGAACCGCGGAGCCACCCAAGTGCCTGAGTGATAACCAATTTTAAGGCCCTATTAAAGTCATTTACTTATTCAAGTATTTCATTAAACTAGTTTCAGACAATTCTACAAAATAACTGAAAGAATAACACTTCTCATGTGGCCAGAGTCTGGGGATTTGATATAACAGGTAAATGCCAAAGTAGAACACTTACAATCCAGATATTTGAGATTCTGACACTTCTGAGTATTAGATCACACGGTGTGAAGGGTGAGAAGCCCCTCTGTGATCTCATTTCAATATTAAGAATTGTTTGCTTTACTGCCTAACCCTCACCACTACCAAATACTCTATAACCAGTAATGTAGCTTTATGGGAAGACCCCTGCTCATGCAAACCTATTAACAAACAAATCCCTGATCTTTTTTGATTTCTTAAAAGACAAAATTCTGGGTGTGTGATGGAAGTGGACATATAAGCTTTAAACGATGGGCCAACATTTGGGTTTAAGCTAAATGCCTATCTAACACTTCAGGGTTTCAAGCACAACAAAAGAATTCTGTTGAAGTCAAGATTTTTAAAAATGCAGGATGCCTAAACGACAATACCTGTATTTCATAAAAAAGTGGCATGCCCTATTGCTGGGAGTATATATTGGTATGATCTTTCTAGAGGGAAGTTTAGCAAAATGTCTAAACTTGAAAACAAAACATTAAAGTCTGTTGACAGGGGAGTGTTTACGTAAGTTTTAGCACAACATGCCTACTATACAGCTATATCATGGTGCATCTATTTTCAGGGTAAGAAGTCCACAACATACAGCTGACGTAAAGAAAGGGTGGCAAACTCAGAATTTGCAAGCTGACTGCATGTGTAAGTACCAACGTAAATATGTACCTATTTATTTGTAGGCATATACAGAAAAATGTTTGTAACGATGTTCTTCAAAACTTTAATGTCACTATCTTATGGACTTTAGACTGACTGTGATTTTGACTTCCTTCTTCATTTTCTGTATTTTGTCTTCCTTAATCTCCTTTTCAGACATGGAATAACATGTTCTGAGACATGTTATTCTCAGAATCCAAAACATTAAGATGTTTTTCACAAAGAAACAACTTGAACAATATATTATATTTGATATCCATATATAAGTATCTGTATCCAATTTTTTTAAACCTCAAGTCTGGGACAAGAGACCAACGCCTGAATCTCCCTCCTAATGCAAGATGGCTACTGGGTGTGTGTGTTCCCATAGTTATAATGAACCAAACATTTGTGAAAAGGAGTAACTTAAATGGGATTTAAATTTGGGTTTTCTTACACAGTAGCTTAAATCTTCATTGTTAATACTGTTTACTATACACATTTCTCAGTGACTATCAACCTACTTTAATTCCTGATGCTTGATTATGTTACTGCTTGGTTTCCTTTATGTCAGAGTATTTTCTTGTGCTTACTTAAAACAAAACAAAACAAAACAAAATAAAACACCATACACATCTTTGTTTCACCCCTATCACTGTAGGATATACCCATATCATTAAATGCTCTGGTAGGTTATAGAACCGGAAGGTCTGCTCTGGATGATTTTCTACTTTTTCTATCTTATTTTTTAAAAAAAATTTTCAAGCTGGTTTCTTTTTTTAAAGATTTTATTTATTATGTATTTATTTATTTATTTGACAGAGAGCAAGAGAAGGAACACAAGCAGAGGGAGTGGGAGAAGGAGAAGCAGATTCCTGGCTGAGCAGAGAGCCCTGATGTGAGACTGGATGCCAGGACCCTGGAATCATGCCTGAGCCGAAGGCAGATGCTTAATGGCTGAGCCACCCAGGTGCCCCTCTACTTTACCTATTTTAATGCTCTTATTGAAATTTTTTTTTCTCTAATAATAACCATCTTTACTTCACAGGGATACTGTAAGAACACAAGTTATGATGTGTTTGAAATGCTCTGAATGCTTTATAAAAAAGGCACTACAGCGACGCCTGGTGGCTCAGTTGGTTAAGCAGCTGCCTTTGGCTCAGGTCATGATCCCAGCGTCCTGGGATTGAGTCCTACATCAGCTCCTTGCCCGGCAGGGAGCCTGCTTCTCCCTCTGCCTCTGCCTGCCATTCTGTCTTCCTGTGCTTGCTCTCTCACCCTCTCTCTCTGATAAATAAATAAAATCTTAAAAAAAAAGGCACTACAGAGATAATGAGTTATTCTCAATAAAAATTGATTTTCCCCACTTGTATACAGCTGAAGCAGAGAGTGAAAGTTACAAGAGCAGGGAAGTCACAACTTTGGAACCACATCTCCTTCAAGCTTTGATTGTCTCACCTGTTAAATGTGGACATAAATGTGTTTTTTATGTATGGGCTTAGGTGGAGCCCATGGAGCAAATGAAAAACCCATGTGAAAATATAGAGCCTTCACTCTATAAAGAGCAAGGCTAAATGTTCACAGGGATATAGTTTTCCAGACAGGATTTTATCTGTAATGATAAAATAATCTCTTGTGCATTTTGAAGGATTTGGGGAGCCATGTTTGATTTCCCCCATGAAATATCAAATATCCCTCAGGTTCTCATGTTACAAAAACATCGACATAAAGGCTGAGCACGTGAAATGAATATCCGCGTGTACATGAATGATCTGGGCGGCAAGCTCAGGGGTTCCGTGCTTCAGGTCATGTCCATTGATGGCAAGCACTCAGTCATTGCTGCTCAGCCTTCCATCCTGTGCAGCCAGGCCGTCTTCCAACAGATCAAGGATAAAAACACCTGGCTCATCGGTCTTTTGAATGAGTTTAATGCCAAGTTGTTCACCAGAGTCCCGTTTGTGAAAGACTACGTGGAAGACCTCTTCCCGGGGAGAGCTACAGTCGAAGTGGCTGTAGGTCCGGCCCCCAAAGCACGGCTCTTGCAGCACAGTTACATGCAGCGTGGTACAGGGCTGGCAAAGGGCGGCTCTGGCATAGTTGTGAGACACAACTGGAAGAAAAGAGTTATGACCAAGGTGGGACAGTCTTTTATCCTCTCAACTGGTAAACATTTATATGCTATTTCCAAAAGAAACTGACTTTGGAAAATGATGTACAGTCATTATTTACAAAGAAAAGCCCTCTGAAGATGTTTTAAAATGCACAGTTCCTAAGCTTCACTCACAATGACTAGCATGAAGTAGAGAATGGCAGTTAGGATCTCAGGCTTCAGCGAGGGTGCTGAATCAGAGTCCCTGGTCCTGCCAGTAGCGGGATGTCTGAGTGTGTCCCCTGAGTGGTGAGATGGGTTTACTCTCCGCTTCACGAGACCAGGAGGAGAATGCAGAGACAGCAGCAGCATATGGCAAGTGCCAACAAAATACTAGTTCTAGTGGAACAGAAACTGAAGATCTACTGGATTGATGTGGCTTTTCCAAATGAAAAACACTTACCCTGGAAAAAATACACAGAGTTTTAATCTAAGAAAAGGGACACATTCCAGATACACAACCTGATCTCAGATCAGTCATTTTTACTTTAAAGAAAAGCAGGTAATTACAGTTTCACTCTGTTTAGCACTCAAGTGTAACATCTATCTAATACAACAAGCTTAACTCAGTACTCACGGAACATTTATTTACTAAACCTTATGGCCCTGAAAAGGAGTATAGTGACTGATCCTGGGACATGAACAGGACTAAGAAAATACACCCAGCTTCAGTTATTCACCTAGTCAGAGGAAGAGTTTGGCGCAATTCTGAGTATTTATCACAATTAGAATTCCTCTCCTCATCAGTCTGCACCAACAGCAAGTGGGAAATCGACATTCTCTTGGATGCATTATGTGGCAGGCTCTGGGTTAGGTGCTTGTGATTACCCAAACCCTTCGATCTTTTTCACGTGAGTCTATCTTAAGGAAAGCCTTCCCCCTTCCTACTCATCTCGGGTTGACAGTTTTGAGCACCACTATCTTGAATTTTATTGATTTGGGCCTGTTGACATCTTTTAAAATTCAGGCATCAAATGCAATAGATCTCACACATAAACTTGCTCTTCTCCCAGTTTTGCAACATCTGTGCATTTGGTTGCCATCCAGATCCTTGATGAAAAAGTTGAGTAACATAGGGTCAAGAACAGAACTTTAAGGCAGCTTCTAAAAAACCAGCCTGACATGGATTTGTTAGTCAAAACTCATCATTTCTGGCTATTCAGCTAAAAAGCCACTTATCTCTAGGTTCTTATTTTTCCGTCTTAAATTCACATCTATCACAAATGACTTTACAAACATCTGGCTGGAATCCAGTGCTAGCCACATGCAATTATGTAGCCTCACACCATCTTCATGATGTGGGTTGTGGAATAGCCTACAATCTTTCCCTTCACAAAAGTGTGGTTGCCAGTGAAACACAGAGAAAACAGAGACCAAATAAAATACTGTTGCTAGATGTTGTAGAAATAGCACCAACAGAGTAAACTTTACCACATCTTTAGCTAAATATATTTTGGACCAATGCAGTCAAGATACAACTGCAATTATTTTCCTTCAAAACCAAAAGTGAATAAATCACTGACGACTCAGATCGCACTGTAAATTCGTACTCCTAATCATGTTCTGAAATTTGTATTATTTTTAATAGTAATATTGATGTAATTTCTTACACTATTTTATTCTTCAAACTGCTCAAAATGCTGCACTGTGAAAGGCCCTGAGTGTATATGGTTCTCCTTTTCAAATAGGTTATTTAATAGAATAACATGGATGTGTGGGTATATATATAAAACACACACACACGCACACACACACATACATAATCAGTGTGGGAAAACCCAAGCCATGCACTGTTACTACATCTAGTTTGCTAAACTAAAAACACAGGCTAGCTATCCCTTTGGTCTGTAAATAAACCATCTTAATGACTCCAAAGTATTTTCAAATTGGCTCACGGTATTATTTATGCAGCTCACAAAAAGTGGAAGATAACCAGGTAGTAAAAATATACTAAGGAGGGACGCTTGGGTGGCTCAGTTGGTTGGGCAGCAGCCTTCGGCTCAGGTCATGATCCCAGCGTCCTGGGATCGAGTCCCACATCGGGCTCCTTGCTCAGCAGGGAGCCTGCTTCTCCCTCTGCCTCTGCCTGCCATTCTGTGTGCCTGTGCTCGCTCTCTCCCCTCTCTCTCTCTGATAAATAAATAAAATCTTTAAAAAAAATATACTAAGGAGACTTCTTTCCAAGTGTTTCCTTTTGAATGGCCATAAATACTACTCTGTATTTGGGCAAGTAGTGTGGCTTTACTTACTGCCTCCAGCATACCAGCCAAAGGCCAATGAGGAAGTCAGGCCCACAAGAGGAGAGACCCTTTGTGAATTCAATAATCAGGTTATGTGCTCATAGTTTTTGTATCAATTTGAAATCATTAAACTGCATTTAAGATTGCCATTATTAGGGTTATTAATATGTATGCCTCCATAAACAATAGTAATGCACTGGAATGTCTACAATGCTGATTTATAGCTTTAAGTTATATTCCCCAAATTATAGCCAGTATTTCAGATAATTAGCTTTTTATTTGACGTATACAGATTCAGTTATGTTATTAAACAATTCTCCAAAGCAGACCAGTAAAAAAGCCTATAGATGAAATATATTAGCAAACAAAACCCTATATCAAACAAAACTATATATTAAATATATTTTTATACATTTTTGTATTTTTGCTAATGTATTAGCAAATCTAATATATTAGTAAATCTGAGGTTACAGACTTAACCTCAATTATACTCAAAGAAATGCAAATAAGAACAAAGCATTTGTTTTTACCTTGAAAATTTAGAAAAAGCATGAGAAATATGTAAAATAAAAATATGTAAAAAATATGAAATATGTAAAATATGTAAAAAATTTAATATCCAAAGCTGGCACACTGCTGGTAGCAAAGAACAAAAGATGAAAATAAATGTATACTCAATTATAGCTAGAAAGGCCAGAAGTGGAGAAGAAAAGAACACTGTGTAAGCTGTAGGAAAGGGCCATCTGGCTCTTTTGGTCTTGGCCCCAAAGGTGTCAAAATGTCAAAACCAGCTATAAGAGTTCCTCCATGGAGAATCAGTTTAGGAGCTGGGGTAGAAGGAATATAGGGTAAGGTGTCCAGAGAGCTGTGCCAACCTCATGCAACCAGAGTACTACTAATATCATAAAAGGACAGCAAACACAGGAATGCGGTAAATAGCTAGCTATGGTAGGATCAGAAACTGGATTTTACATAAGCTGGATTAGTTATGCTTCCTGTATTCTCCTATTTCCTCTTCGGATTTAGTCAAGAACAAAACACTGGAAGTTCAGTCTGTGTCAGCCAGGCCAAGTGCAATGAAGGAGGGGTTTTGGGCCCAAGTGTTGAAGTGGAAATCACAAACTACAAGAGGCAGAATATGGATGGGCATGGAAACCAAAGCCAGGAACCCCTAGTGGAAAGGTCAATCCTTGCTGCTCTTGGAGCCTAGTTTGTCTGTCTTCTCCTCTGGACATTTCTCTTGAAGAACTAAAAATCCTAGAGGTTCTAAGTTTTGTTTTAATGAAGAAGACAGCTATTCCCAACAGGATATCATAACCAAATCCACTCTTTTATTGACTCAGCAAGTATGTCCTGGGTATCGACTCCAGGCACAGCTCTGTGAGAAGCCTGTCCCACAGTACGTACTAATGGTGGCTGCCATCCCCAAAGGAAGACACTGCATTTGAATAACTCTCTGTGACCAATTATGTATTAAGTGGTGAAGAGAAGGAATGTCTTCAGCACTTAGTGTGAGAAGAGGTCTGAATGGGTGAAAATGGCAGGGCAGGGTTTTCTGGATGAAGGTGGGGAAGCTGTAGCACAATGGGGACAGGCTGGAATGTGGAGGGAAGCAAGGAGATTGCTATGTCTGGCTTTTCTGCTACATTATACATTCTATGAGGGCAGGGGTTGCTTTTTGCTCTTAATTATACCCTCAGCACTGACCACCATGCCTATGATGTTTCAGTAATACACCAATGGCTACAGCTGAAAGAAAAAGCAAGGGTTAAGGCTGAGGGGACAGGTTGTGTAAGAGTCCACAGAGGACCCTGACTATTAATCAGTATGGACTTGATTCTCTGGTCCAATCTTCCCAGGGAAAGCAGAATCACAGGTGAATTAAACTGACAATGGTCGTACTGGATTTCAGAGCAGAGTAAGGAGGCAGGGGTATTGATTCTACTGGGTTAGACGTGAATCAGTGAGGGCACAGACCAGAGAGGTGGCAGGGAAAAGGGAAGGGGTGAATACCAACAGACCGTGGGGAAGGACTGAGCAGTGAAATCGAGGAGGCAAGGGTCCTTGAGCTTGGGTTCCTAGAAGACACCTTTTCTCATTCATGCCTATTTCTTCTCTCCTAAATATCCATTCTTTTAGCTTCAAGTACCACTTACACTAGTATGGGTCATATATCCAGGTCAATTTTCACATGAACTTTAGAATTCACATGAACAGTGGAATTCTGGCCATCTAATGCTCATCAGTATGCCCTCTAATATAATATCATCTTGCCCGAAGGTAGTTCGTTTGTTGGAGTAGCTATTTCTCTTTAAAGAGAAGAGGGAGAGGGTAGCACCAAGGATTAGTGCAGAGTCAGGCTGTTTGTGGATGAGAGTGCATTTGAGAGCCAACAAGAGGTGGTCATGATTTCCGAATTCTATCTTAAATTCAATGGTATAAGTTTTAAGTAATTTGTGCTGTGTGACCTGTCTTTTCTAGATTATAGTAATCAGTGTAGAGAAGGATAAATCAGACAATGAAGGTAACTGATGGATGGTACCCTGGGACTAGGGATACAGACAATAGGACAAGAGAATTTAGCAGTGAAGGTGGCCCCGAAATAGCCAACCATGGAGTACAAGCCAGGAGGAATTCAGCTGGCCTGGAAAGCCACGCACTGAGGCACATGTGGGATCAAATTTAAGATGGGGGTAAAAATACATTCCATGAGTTTGGGGGAAATCAGAGAAATTACAGATAAATTCTGATCTGTTTTGCATTAAAAAAACAGTAAAACTTAGCTTTTTATAAGTCAGATTCCAGAGTACCATAATTTCCTAAGTTTTAAATCGATGAATAAGAGCAAAAAATGAGGCAAGTTAACAAAATAATTAAAAAAATTGATACCTGAAGAATTTGGTCTCCAGCAAGAAGTCTTCCATCTTTGGCAATCACCCCATCCCGATAGACTTCCTGGATAACAATGTTGATCCGTGGTGTTTCATTGCCGCCCACAATGCTAATTCCTAGCTGAATATAAGAATCAGACCGGAGAATTTCAATTGCAGTAATTTTGCCTTCCAGAAAACTAACTGGCTGTTGCGTAGCTGCCAAGTTAAAAATGAGAGGGAGAAAAACAGGTGGAAAGAAAAACGTTTTATATTTTGATTATCTTTAGGTAAGTAAGTTATTGTCTATCATTAGTGATGACCTTATGTTAATAGATGATTCATAACAAAGCAATACCACGGGATAAGAAAAATAGAATGACCAAAACACCAATAATTAAGATTAGCAAAACACTTCCTCTTCGAAAGGTGATCAGTAAATAATCAACAAATAACTACTATGCATCAGATCACTAGGGACCACACAGTGATCTGATAAAGAAATATACAGACAATATCATCTTGTCCTAATTGATCAGAGAAAGTCTGACCCATGAAACAGCTGTAAACAGTGCAAGGCTGTACATATGAAATATAAAAGACAAACTCTGTGACATACAATCACCGTAGTGGTTGACAAAATAACCACATTAAGCAAGAAGAGGAGGGTCTTGATCTGAGCAGTAGGAGATAGAAGAATTGTTATAGCCATGGCTGGGAAAACTGGGATTTGTAGAAAAATTGGAATTTTCATAAGAGATAAACCTATTTAAAAGTAAGACAAAGGGCCAACTACTAAGATATGCCCAAGATCATCCTCTGTTTTCTGCCTGTTTCCTGGTGGGTCATGTAGACAGATCAGTGGCTGCTACCAGAGGACAGCAATAGTCAGACACATGGCTTTGGGAGTCAGATACATACCCAGCCATTTCATGGCTCTCAGACTTTGACCAATGACTCTCTGACTAAGTTTCCTCATCATTAAAAAAAAATCCAGGGGCGCCTGGGTGGCTCAGTGGGTTAAGCTGCTGCCTTCGGCTCAGGTCATGATCTCAGGGTCCTGGGATTAAGTCCCGCATCAGACTCTCTGCTCAGCGGGGAGCCTGCTTCTCTCTCTGCCTGCCTCTCCATCTACTTGTGATTTCTCTCTGTCAAATAAATAAATAAAATCTTAAAAAAAAATCCAGTATTGGTACAAGCATTTAATAAGTTAATATATGTAAAGTGCTTGACACAGTGCTGACACAGAATAAGCACTTAGGCTGAGGTATTATTTTTGTTCTTCTTGATGCTGTGGATTTCTTAGTCAAGAAGCAATAGGCTTCAAAACAAACAAACAAAGGAGCCTGTTGATGACCAGTGAATTTGTGGACTACAACAGAAGAGGGGGAGGGGGAAGGATAAGCCTCAAGGTAAGACTTGCTTTCTGTTCCTAAACTGCAAACCCTTAGACTTGTACACTTAACGGGTGACTATGTGATATGTGAAGCATATCTCAGTAAAACTATTTGTTGAAGAGGAAAAAACAACAACAACAACACCCCATATAGGGAAAGTAATAGGGAGTAGTGAGAAGAAAGGAAATATCTGATTTGAAAACAGATGAAAAGCAAAAGCAAGGTGAAGAGCACATACTGTCAGTGGCCGTGTTGTCCTCGAAGGCGGGATTGTCCAGGCCAGGCTCCTCAGGCCACGCGGGCAGAGATGCTGATGTCAAGCTGCGCTCAGCAGGCACTGTGCCTGTCCCTGAACAGTCCATTTTGAGGGATAAAGTACCTGGAAGATCTATTACAGTGGTTCCATTTTTGTTCTCAATCTCTGTCTGAGCTTTATCAGTTTTCCTCCTTTCTAGGGCAAGTCTCCGATGAGAAGCTCCAGGACATCTAGAGAGAGAGCATTAGGGGGTTCCCAGATGATTTGAAAGGAAAAATGATTGACAGCTTGTGCCCCAACAACAGAATAGCCACTGCTTCAATGCCAAACTCACCTAGAGGTAATCCACAATTCGTATGTAATTATGATTTTAACCTCTGCTTAAACTAAGTTCCTACCACACTGTGTAGCATACTTAAAACAGGCGTTGGCACAAATAGTGGCTTCGTGCATGTCTCAAAAAATACTTCAATAAATACCTGTATTCAGATATTTGCTAGTCCCAGAAATACACCAGCACAGTTGATGGTACACTGCAAATACTATTCTGAGATCCTGATTGCATAACCCCCTTTTCACAGGGATGGCTTAACTCCTTAACAGGAGTGGAAACAGCAGTCTTCTTCCACAATGTGCTCCTGCATCCAGACTTGGACCTTGAGTGACACTGTTCCTTTCCAATCTCAGGGCCAAGGGTACACATTCATTTATTAGTGAGAAGCAATACATCTGAGGCTCTGCCACTTGCAGAAAAGCAGAGAAAAGGCTCAAGAGGCTGTGTATGGTGGGTGGCGGTCTTATGTCTAGGGCTGCAGACTTCATTCAAGGATAGTATTTTTTAAAATCTCAAATTCCATTAAAAATCAAGTATAGGATAAATTTATTGAAAACTGGAAGCTATCCCTTAGCTGTAAAAGTAATGAATTTCCCCTCACAAACTAAAGATAAGTTGTGGGTTTCAAGTTCTTGAAAAAATTGCTATGGAATTTCTTTATTCAGCTTTTTCTCATTCCCGGTTTCCTCATCACCTTATTAAGAAAGAGGACAAATGATTTTCCTTCTGCATTGTTGTGCCGCACTCCAGGAAATGTTCCTGCAAGGACCTGACAAGTAACTTGGAAAATTGTATCACTGAGAAAAATGATTTTTGTCAAGTAAGTAGATTTCATGAGAAATGCATTTTAAAACTATTTCATTCAATAAAAAAATGGTGACAAAAAGTGGATCATAAAACAATACTTGAGACTAAAAATATAGGTAAAGATTCAATTCTCCAAATGCATATCACACACTGGTATCCATATGCGTAACAGCCAGTCTTCGATGGGGAAACGGACTAGGAACAGGAAGTGGGAAGGAAACATAAGCAGAATGTGCACAGCTGGGAAAGAGCCTAGCTAACAACTACAAAATCCTACAAACTAAGTAACTGTAAAGCCCCTCTTATCTTATCCAAGAATAATTTTTTTTTTCTTTTCTTTCTTTTTTTTTTTTTGTCAGAGAGAGTGAGCACAGGCAGAGGCAGAAGGAGAAGCAGGCCTCCTGCTGAGCAAGGAGCCCGATATGGGACTCGATCCCAGGACTCTGGGATCATGACCCGAGTGGAAGGCAGCCTCTTAACCAACTGAGTCACCCAGGTGTCCCCAAGAATAAATTTAAAACTGGAAACCTGAAGTTGTTAGAGAGGTAAAGAACCAGGTATACTTACATCCCAATGGGACAGCAAATTGCTAAGAGGGACTAAATACAGGTATTTTGTGTGATATCACAGAGAAATATGGAAGAACGCATTCATCTAGCACTCAGGAAGTTTACAGAGGACTGTGCAACACCCACCTTTAAACAGATGGGGAGCTGGGCACACAGAGACGGAACAACTAGCCAGGAGGAGATGATGAAAGACTTCAAACTACACAAGGGAGGCAAGAGTGTCAACAAAGAAAAAATGACATAGATTATACCATATAAAGAAAAAAACAAGTACATATGAATGGCAAAAAACATGAGCCTCATTGACATTTTTAACTAAGACATAACACTGGCAAGTCATCAGAATTTTTAATACTTAAAAAGCATAATATATTTTTTATTTAATAGATGACAGATTTTTAAAAACATATTTTTCTGCCTTGCTTGTACGATATAGCAATTTAGCCAGCAAGCACTCTTAGGAAACAAACTAGTTAAGAGTATTGACAACCTCTTCAATTTATTAACAACCTCTCTGCCCATATTCTTATTTATATAACAAAGATAAGACAGCCTAACTCATAGAGCTGTCATGAAAACTAAACTGGACTAATATAAATTGCTTAAAATACTGCCTCACAAATAATAACTCAATACAAACTAGTGACTACTATTATCATAGCAACTTAAAAGTACTCAAGCTAGGGCTCCTGGGTGGCTCAGTTGGTCAAGCGACTGCCTTCAGCTCAGGTCATGATCCTGAAACCCAAGACCGAGTCCTGCAACTGACTCCCTGCTCAGCAAGGGGTCAGCTTCTCCCTTTGACCTTCCCCCCTCTCATGCTCTCTTTCTCTCTCTCTCAAATAAATAAAATCTTTTTTTAAAAATCACACATGCTAAACAGTTTTCTTACAGTACATCTGTATCAAGTCTTATAACCTATAAAACAGTTAACTTCTACTTAAATAAAACAAAACAAAACCCTACAATAAAATTACTTTAAGTTAGTTTACCTGAGCAGTTTCTATTTTCAACTTG
This sequence comes from Mustela putorius furo, assembly GCF_011764305.1. NCBI lineage: Eukaryota > Metazoa > Chordata > Mammalia > Carnivora > Mustelidae > Mustela > Mustela putorius. Next base: position 139,577 of record NW_025421398.1, read on the forward strand.
TCAATACTGAGGGTGTTCCTCTGTAATCTACTGGCAGCCAGTGACAGAAGCTGCTTCAGAGTTTTAATATCTTTTTGTACTTTAAGCATGGCTTTTGAAGACATTCTACTAATTTCTTCTTGTACCTGTTTCTGTTCCTTCACAAATTTCCTAAAAAGATACATAAAACTGAATTCTAAAAAAAATACACCTTTGGTTTCCTATAGGAAAAAAGTATATTTACTATAGGCTGGTCAGAGTTCTAGTGTTTTTTAAAAAAGAAATATTAAAAATTCATCCACAGTTCACATGCTTTTTTCAGATTAACAATAACAGAATTTTAATTCCCATTATTCTGCTTTGTTTATAAAAATACTAACATTTTTATCCAAACCCAAGTTAAAATGTTTAAGAGGAAGAAGAGATGTTCCCCTTAAAATAGATTCTAACATTCTTCAACATGATATATCTAATTACATTTGACCCACTTACTGGAGGTTTTCAACATCCTGGCAGATGACAGGAGGGAGATTTTCATCCTTCAGTGCTTTACTATCCCTAAGAAAAATGCCACAGATATATAAAGGTATTGAGGTTATAAAAAGCTGACAGCTGAGTTCCACTACGTAAGTGTTAAAGGGGAGGAGGTAAAACAAATATTCCCCATTTATAGCTCTTATGGTTGATTTCAAATCTCTTTATAAAAAACTGTTGTTTCCTGACCTTTAAAATAGCTTTAACAATTCATCTGACAGGAAGATTTCTCTTCTAAAAGGACTGGCAACTATCATAAGTACACATAAATGCATCTGACCAAATGTTTAAAAAAAAATTAGAAAATACAAGAGATTAAATATTGAACTAGGTTCCCTTGGCTCAAAAACTCTATGACTGACCTTTTATTTTGTTCAAAAATATCAAAGCATTCATTAAAGAAAGTCTACAAACTTCTCATAATGAGATTCTCATTATATTTTACTTGATTTTTATAATTTCAACTTATTCTTCAACAAAATAAAGCCTAGGGATAGACTAAGGGAATCATAAATATTTAATGAGAATAGGAATAGGTGAAATGTGGCATGCTGTAATGCAATTATGAGTTAAAATTCAGTCACAGATCTGCTACTACTTCCTTGATAGAACCTGAAGCAAACCTCAGTCTCTTCCAGCTTTCTCATTTATGTAATAGGGCTAAAGTATACAGAAGATATTTTGGAGGCATGAACTTGATCACTTATTTACAAATGTTTTATCTAATGTAATACAAATTAGGTGAGAAAATGTAAGTGCTAGTAAAAATAGTGATCTTCTAACCTATATGATGTATATAGATAGAGGCTTTTCTCCCTCTTCATCATCAGAAAATAAATGGGACTAGTATAGTAGTTTGTATAGAAAAGGTATATATACGTAAAACTGAGCATAAAGTATTCCAGAAAGAATTGGTTAGAAACTTTCCTAATGATTAAAAATTAAAGATCTGACCTTCCAAAATCTTTCCAGAGCATGTTTATTATTTTATTTTAGACAAAAACTGATTCAAAGAATTTTTCTTCTAAATGTCTATATAGTTTCATTTACTTCCAATGATACCACCTGCCTATAAATTAACAAATAAAATTCTTCAAATAAAATACTTGAAAAGTTAAATTGTAAACTTACTCTGGTCTTGTTCCTAGAAAATTCAAGAAGCTTTATGTAAAAACAGGTCATTTAACAATGTATTCCAAATTCAAGTTTTAATTTAACACAAACTTAGGTATAAATAGAAACTTCTAAGCATTTTATGGACAGACTCATAGACATCATGTGAGGTCACTTGTCACAAACTCCAAACAACATACTATGGGGACATGTTTGTATACACATAAACAGATAGTTATGTAGCTGATTTGTATCTATTTCTTTCAAGGGCAAGATTCTTCCTCTTTCAACTATCTTCTATGAAAAATATTCTTGCTTAGCACAGTTGACCTCCTGCAAGTTCTACTGGATGCTTTCTTAGGTTCTATCAGTTTAGAATACTAAAATATGTCAGACTACCTGGATGTCTCTAAATATTTTACAAAAGCAGCAATTTTTTAAGATGATGTTTTTAATGTGTGCAGATAGATCAACAGCTTTCTCATGAACACTTATTTAGTGGTTATCATTATTAGTGTATGTCTAAAAGTAGAAAAGTAAAAATGATCCATCAGCAAAATACAGTGACTCACTTTCTGCTTTTCCAGAATTTACTTCACACTGCAAAATAAGACCTGCTTAATGAAGAAAATACAGGAACACACAAAACTTCATCCCATCAGAGAACCTTAATGGTTCCTCTTTCAACCTGTTTTGGCACTTACACACACATTTTTAAACGTGATCAGGATGACCGTAAGTTATGTTCACATATTTTCTCAGGATGTTGAAATTAAGTCTTTTTCATGTCACTTAACATGATTTTAAATGACCCCAGAATACTGATCACATAGCTGTATCAGAACCTTTATGCCCAACCCTCTTCTTAACATATACGCATTTACTATATAAACAATGCTGCTACAGTCAATGCCTTTATCTCCAAATACTTGTGCATGACTTTATTTGTATTCCAAAAAAAGAGGAATTTATAGGTCAAAGATTACATCAAGGAAAACTGACGTATTATCAAACTGATCCTTTAAAACAATTGTTCCAATTTATCTTCCCACCTACTATGAATAAGTAATTTTTCCGTCACACCCTCAACAACAATGTACATTTTTCTAAAACAATCACTGCCAGTACATAGGTGAGAAATGCCACTTCATTATAATCTAAATTCATATTTCTGACAGTACTAAGTAAAACATTTCAAATATTAATTAGACAAGTCTATTTCTCCTTTAGTGAATGGTCTATTCAGGCTATTTGAGGTATATCTGAGGTATGTTTCTCACTGACTTCTAAGAGCTATTTCAACATTAAGCATATTAATTATCTCATACATATACTTTATGTGTCTATTTCTAAAATGAGACCTTAATTTTAAGATACATCTCAATTTCAGATGTTAAAATGTGAAGGAAAAAAAGCATCTAAACATCAAGTATTTTACTTCCAACCTGTCCTTTACCTTTTGCCTTTGTCCATAGGGTTTCTTTTGTTTACCTTTTTAATCTAACTACAATTTATTTTTCCTTACTTTGTATTTTGATATTTCTCTTTCATAGTTTAACATTTCTGAAATTGATATCCATGTTCTACAGATGCAAGCCTTTGACTGGATGAGACACAGTAAGGTAAAGGAGGGATTTAATTTTTTTCCCACAGACTTCAACTTTTTTATTCATTAACGTACTATTTTGCTCTCTCTGATATTCCATTTTTATTATATTTACAGAAGTTTATATACACACAAACCTGCATATATAAAACATAGGCCTGTTTTTGGCCTACCGTGAGCCCTGACTAGTCCATCTAGCTTGGCATCTGTAATACTGTGGACTGCTGTGAAAGCTCACTGTCAGCACTCCATCTCTGTTCCTGCCCTCCTGCACATTATCTTCCACATGGCTGTCAGATATGTGCCAAACACGTATCTCATGTCATATTATTCACATCAAAACCCTAGTGGGTCTCAACTGCCCTCCATGTAATTACAAAACTCTTTAAGATGACATACACGGCCCTTCCCTTTATGACATCTGGAATCTGATCTTCCCATGCTGCAGCTTGCTAGTTTTCCAGCAGTTCTTCAAAAGAGTAAAGATCATCCTTGTCTCTAGATCTTACTCCATGCTGCCCCCACTTATAGACCACTGCTTCCTACCCCTCTTCATCTATCAAACCTAATACAGCAGGTCCAGGCTAACTGATGCAGCTGCTAGGGAAACAGAGAAATCCTTTAGATTAATAAAGAACCCCTTGACACGTATAGCAGGTTAAAAGGAACTGGATGTGGTATATCAGGTCATGTGCACTTATTCTACATACTCCTTTTGTTCAACTCTGAGGCATAACACAAGAGGAATACAATGGGGGAAGGTGGAGTGGTGGGGGGGGCAGGGGGCATGAAGGGAGATTAATTCCATATATTTCTCTTACTCCTTTGTCTCAATCAAGTCTTTCAAGTGGAGCCTAAAAGCAATTACAGTAGAGAACCAGTTTCATAATAAAAATCAAAGTAGTTCAAGGGTACCAGACTGCTTCAGCTGATTAAAAAAATAAGCTGCTAAAACATCTAAGATAATTTCTTCTAATTTTGATGCAGCTACAAAGAAAACTAAGTAAAAACAAGAGACAGACCCCTATGGTTAAAAATCAATTTTCGGGGGCGCCTGGGTGGCTCAGTGGGTTAAGCCGCTGCCTTCGGCTCAGGTCATGATCTCAGGGTCCTGGGATCGAGTCCCGCATCGGGCTCTCTGCTCAGCAGGGAGCCTGCTTCCCTCTCTCTCTCTCTCTGCCTGCCTCTCCATCTACTTGTGATTTCTCTCTGTCAAATAAATAAATAAAATCTTTAAAAAAAAATAAAAATAAAAATCAATTTTTGGAGCACCTGAGTGGCTCAGTTGTTAAGCATCTGCCTTCAGCTCAGGTCATGATCCAGGGTCCTGGGATCAAGCCCTGCATCAGGCTCCTGGCTCAGCAGGAAGCCTGCTTCTCCCTCTCCCACTCCCCACTTGTATTCCCTCTCTAGATGTCTCTTCTTCTCTGTCAAATAAAATTAAAAAAAAAAGTAAAATAAAATAAAAATCAATTTTCATTCAAAGTTATCCTAAATTTTCTAAGTTTAAAAGGATTTTAGGATAGCCAGCTTTTAAAACAGTACTTCACCCTAGAATCGTCTACATAATAAAAACCACATTCAAATAAAAAATTCTTACACAGATATATGGACACCTTCATCTGTTACTCATTCTAAGTTCTTCAGAGGATTCAAAGCAATACGTGAAACATGCTTTCATCAGAGGCAGAAGAGACATTGCAAGACAAAACAAAAAATCATGCACAGGGAATCAACAAAACTAAAACATCTTTCAAAATGAATCTGGACTGGTAATTTTTTAAAAAGAATATTCAGCATTGCAAGAGCACAGTGAGAACAGCATTTTCATACTGGCTGGTGGGTAATAAATTGGTAAAATCTTTCTAGAAAGTAATTTTACAATATTTACCAAGAGTCTCCAAAACTCTCCCTCTCTTTAAGCCAGTGATTCAGTTTCTAGGTATTTGTCTTAAAAAAATAATCAAAAATATGAACGGAAAATTTATAATAAAAACAAACACATAGAGAGCATTTACTATGTGCCTGGCTCTAATGAAGTCTTATAAACTGTAATCCTTGGACCAACAACGTCAAGTAGTTACTGTTTTTTCTCCCCACTTCACAGATAAAGAAACTAAAGCACAGAGGGATAAATAACTTGAACAAGGTCACAGAGCTTATCAACAGTTGAGGGGATTTGAGGCCAGATTTCAGCTCAAGTCTATCCCCTTGAGCTACAATACCACATTGCCTCTCCCCATAAAGATGCTCAATATGTTGATACTTCCTAGAATATACGAACTGAATACAAACACTAATAATGGAATGATGGCTGATTAATGATGTATCGATTCATAAAGCTGATTTAAGCAGCAATAAAACACTCCTAAAGAATTACTGGACTGACAAATATTGGTGATATAGCATATGAGAAAGAACAGGTTACAAAGCAATACAGTTGACCTTTGAACAATGCCGGGATTAAGGGTCCTAAACACCCAGGCAGTTGAAAATCTGTACATAATTTGACCCCCCAAAATCTTTACTAATAGCTTCCTGCTGACCAGAATGTTTGCTGACAATATAAAGTCTATTAACACACACTTTGTATGTTATATGTACTACATACTGCATTCTTACAATAAAATAAGATAGAGAAAAGAAAATATTAAGAAAATCATAAGGAAAACACATTTACAGTACTCCACTTTTACTGGAAAAAATTCGCATATAAGTGGACCTAACCAGTTCAAAGCATGTTGCTCAAGTATCAACTTATATACCATATATGTGTTCATGATCCCAACTTAAGAACATATATTAATACACACACTGATAGCTACATAACCATATGCATAAACAAAACTCAGTTTTCTATGAAAATAAAATCTTAAATACATAATACACAAAAAATTTGTGAGATATAAAGTAAATTTTAAAAGTAAAAACTTTACTACTGAGCATATAACTAAAAATCTTACTGACATAGAAATTTAAGTTACAGTTACAACAGAACATTACTTACTCTTTTTATCTGATGAGGTACTAAAATCTATACCACCAAGACCTTCATTGCCTGCAGTTGAAGCAGCTGCTGTGGTTCCCAAAGTCAAGCCTAAAGCATTCTGTCCAAGTCCTACAAATAAACCAAATATAATTTACAAAGTCTTTACAATGATTTTCCCTCAATGGACAAAATTCTCAAATGCTTTCAAGCTGGATCCCATTTTTCTTCATAATTGGTTTAAACAAATAACATGGAGTAAGTCTAAGGCTGGGATTTTAATGGTGTATGTAGTCTGGATAATATAATTTTAACTTCTTTACTTTTTAGGTAATTTTTAAAAGTATAGACACACAATGTCACATTAGTGTACAAAAGTGACTTGAAAAGTCTATACATGCTATGTTCACCACAAGTGTCACTACCCTATCTGTCACCATACAACCTTATTGCAGTACGACTGATTATATCCATCCCTGTGACTTATTCCATAACTGCAAGGTTGTACCAACTCCCCCTCAGCCATTTTGCCTTTCCTCCCTACCCTTTCGGGCAACCACCAGTTCTCTATATTTACGGGTCTATTAATTTTTCTTTACTAAAAAGGTCAGAGTTTATCTGTTAATTCAATAAATGTGAATATACTACTTGTTTTTTTTTAAATCCTCCTGAAAAAGCAGTTTTAGTTTGTATATTTCCAGGTGAATACTTCTTGTCCTCTAGTCATGCTTTGTAATTGGATACTTTTAAAATTATCAAGTATTGGATGTGTTAATTAACTTGATGGGCATTTACAATGGGCATGTATATATGAAATTACTATGCTCTACACTTTAAGTATTTTACAATTTTACTTCTCAATTATACCTCAGGAAAGCTGGTAACAGATAAATAAATTACATAAATAAAATAATCCGGTAATGATTTATAAGATTTCAGCAAATCTTATAAATCTTATAAAGCAAATAGTTTCATTATTCATGAAATTTAAAGAACTGAGAGTTAGAAGCCTTACAGTTCAAACATCAAATTTCATACTCCCAAGCTTTTTCAAAAAAAATTTAATGAAAGAAATAGACTTCATTTATTTAAATCCTACCTCACTGACAAAAGGAATTGAAGGGGCTAAACTACAGTTAATCTTAAGTCATGAATGTATGCTTGTAAATCAAGTAGCAAAATTTTAAAGACCATGCATTGGTAAATCATCTAAGTCCATCCATTACCAAGCTCACATAACTGTGGTTCTTTTTGGACAGATGCTATTTACTTTAAACAGAGGAAACAGTAGATGTATTGAATAAAAGCAGGGGATATATGAAGAGTGGATTTAAATACCGACAATGTGTGAAAAAAATATACAGCTAAATAAATGTCCATTAAAAAAAACAAACAAACAGGGGTATCTTTAGTTAGCGCAACCATAAATCAAGCACTGACATGTGTCTAGAGCCTAATAAAAATTGTAGCAGGCCTAAAAACTCATTAGCAAGACACAAAAACATCCTCCACCTCCCCTTTCTGTTATTTTTGTGTTTTGCTCTCATAGGACTCTTTAGGAGAGATGTTTAAATACTTATCCTACAAAGAAATGTATGTTACAGTCATCCAGTGATTTAGTTATTAGGATATATTTTGAATTCCTACAAGGTGAGACTACAGTGACAAAGACAAGTATCTGAAAGATAATGCAAACCTGAATGCTACAAATTTTTACAGATTATCTTCACCAACTCCTTTTTTCCCCTTCCACTGACCCAGAGTTTCTTCACTAAATTTAGTACCTGAACAGAGGACATGAAAGAGCTGTTTAATAGAAAACACTAGGTCATACTCCTTCATCTCTCCCACACGACCAAGTATTAGACACCTATGAGGTGTTGAGTAAAACTTCTGAAATTAAATAGCCATTATACATGAACATATGTATTACTGGAAATGCTATGATTTTAACATGTTTCAATGCCAAAAAATATGTTTTTCCTAACTCATAAATTGTTAAAGAGAAATTCTTGATATTATATTGCTATGTGAGATAATTATACAATGATTTCAAATCAGAGGAAAGCTCTTCTCACTCCTACATGGTATTATATTACATTATATATAGTATCATGTTTCCTCTATTATTCATTCATTTATATTTATATATAAATATATTTATAGTATATTTGAATACTCAAAACATCGACAGAATCCTTAACATGAAGGTAATTTCAAAATAAGAAAGAAATGAAAAATCAATCCAAGATGGAAAATATTAAGTATTCTCTGCCAATTGAATTGATACTTTAGTATTTTGCTTGACTATAATAAATTTAATACTTGTGTTCTAAAACCTTTTCTTTGAAGCACGCTAATACCCTTTCCTGATGCCTGTAATGGAAAGCCATTCTTTTTTTTTTTTTTAAAGATTTTATTTATTTATTTGACAGAGAGAAATCACAAGTAGATGGAGAGGCAGGCAGAGAGAGAGAGGGAAACAGGCTCCCTGCTGAGCAGAGAGCCTGATGCTGGACTCGATCCCAGGACCCTGAGATCATGACCTGAGCCGAAGGCAGCGGCTTAACCCACTGAGCCACCCAGGCGCCCCCTGGAAAGCCATTCTTAAAACCTGGGCTTGAAAGGTCAAGTTGTTTCACAATGAACTTAAGATACCAAATGATCCAAGACTCTACAACTACCATTTATTGATAAATTTCTCTAGAATAGTTTATAGGCTCCTTAAACAGGCCCTTCTTTGTTTCTTTATATAGTCAGTCAATACTGAGAAGCAGAAAATTTTTTTTCTACAATATGGCTATGATATCCAATTATGCATGAAAACCATTATTTTATAATTCAGTTTTCATACTAACAAAACATTCAGGTTAAAGAGACAAAGTGGTCTGCTCAAAAGGTCAAAATACAGATAAAGTAAATTTAAATATAAATATTCACTATTTCAGAAAATGAATACCATTAATTACCTGATGTGGCTGTATTTGAACTCTGGAAAAGTGAACCTCCCAAATCAGCTAAGGCTCCCCCTAAGGAAAGGCTTGTTGATGGGGTAGTAGTTGTAGCTGTTGTTCCACCCAAATTACTTAGGGTAAATCCTGTAGATGCTATAAAAAGTAAAACTGTAAGGCGTCAAAAGGAAACATCATTTCTAAGAACACTGGAGAAAATACAAAACATTCCCCACCACCACCGAAAAAGACAGCCCTCACATCCATGACAAAATTCCCTCTAGTTTTTCCTAAAAAAATACTTGCTAAAGATAAAATTACATATACTCAAGAATAAAGAGAAAGAAGACCGTAAGGCAAACGCTAGTGATACAAATAAGAGTTCTAGGTAACACTAGAATGGTATAAGGTAACTGATTCCAGAGAATAATAAAGAGTTTTCAATCCAGGACACCAAATTCGCCTTCAAAATGGAATGAATCCTAAGGCAGGCAAGGCTGATGCAAATTCTTTATCCTTTCTTGTCACCAATATGCTCCTTGAAAACAAAGTGAATATTAATAGTTTTACATTCTACCTCTCACCCTGTCCCTGCCTTGCTCTGTAAACAGAGATCAACTTCCAGGATGGCCCCTGCTGCTTTAAAGCCAATGATGACCTTTGTAGGATCATAATTGCTGAGTGATTAAAATAAAAACTTTCCAAAACTGAAGTTATCTTTAATAAGGTGGATACCTGTACTCACTAGCCAAAAACAAAACAAAATTCAACCACAAAACGTGACTTTTTCCATTCTGCCTCACCTGCTGGAGTTGACATCAGAGCAGATGAAAGAGTTAGACCACTAGTTGAGGTAGAAGTAATAGGGAGAGCAAATGGTGTGGCAGATGCGGCAGGTTTACTGAATCCTAAACTGAAACCTGTTGTAGATGCAGATGTAGTAGCTGGCGTTCCTGTGTCAAACAAGCAAACAAATCCTATTTTACCATAACTGTATATGTATTACATCGGTTTCAATCAGGATCCCTAAAAGTTCATGACCCTACTTTTGTAGCTAGAAGGATACGTGGGTAGGTATAAAAAAGGAAAATACAGAAGTTGGAACCAAATCATGGTGAATAATTAAAAAAGAGGATGCTATGACCTTAGGAAAAGCAAGAAAAAGTCCCATCAATGTGGTAATATTGAAATCCAATTTCAGTTCTACCCCTGGATTTACCTGAAACAGCACTTACCCCTCCTTTGCTCTATACTCAACAGAAAAATATTCCTCCCCTCCAACGCTATTTAAACCACCATTGTCTACTGTTTCCTCTTCCTTTACTTCTGTCAACTCTGGCTACTCCTTCCAGTCTGCTTTTGTCCATCTCCTTCCTCTGTTCAGTTCTTAAATGATACTGCCTATGGCTCCAGGCCTGCTCCCATACTTCCCAACTACAGAATCTCATGGGTCTAAATCTACACCTACACCTCCACTGGTTAGTTCTACCGGGATGTCCCTTAACTTTGCACCTCTATGCCTCCCTACACAAAACATTTCCTAAACCCCCTGCCATGGTCCACTCAGTTGCTCAAGCCAGAAACCATAATCACCCCTAACAGCCCTTCTCTCTCCTGCATTCTATTAGCCACGAATCCTGCTGATTCTACTGCAGAAATAGCTCTGGATTACAAGCATCCTCAAAACCCTTAGCTCAGGTCATCTTCCTCTCAAGAACAATTATAACCTCTTAATTTGTTTCTGTGCTATCAGTCCCTCTAAACTTTAATCTATTCTTGGAATTATTTCAGTTACTTTAAAAAAGAAGAAGTGAGAACACCAACAAAAAATAATACCCTGGTGATTCTCTCTGACTGAAGGCTCTTATTAGCTCTATACTATCTCTACCCTAGAGTCAAAAGGCGTGGCACACAACCACCTTTCCTATCTACTTCCAATCTGCTCTTCACACCCCCTCTTTCCCTACCATTCCCACTTCTGAATCCTAAATTCTAACCAAGTACTTTTCCTACTTCCCTGAATCCCCTTATGACTGGGCTGTTGCACTTCTCCATCAGGAATGATGTTTCCTGCCCCCAAAATAAACTTCTACTCTTATCTTCCTCTACTTCCCTTGGTGCCTTTCATACATGTTAGAGCACTTATCAGTTCATACAAGAACATGTTACTATACCTGCCAGTCACCTTCACCTCATCACCCACTGAATGCCTTACTCATACTCATGCTCATGCTCTTGACATCATTAGTACCACCTGCACCACCAGTATCATCACCACACCAACAGCTAATACTAAATGTTCAAAGCATTATATATACTCAAGGCAACAGAGTTAGGAAGTAGTAGCTGCTCCAAACTATTAAACAAGGAAATACATAATGACCTGCATTTTGGCTTTCCCTAAAGGCACTGAGAGAAGCAGCTGCCAGAAATTAAACTTCTGGATTGCCCTTACCACAACCAGAAATTCCTGCCAGGGTACAGTGCTTTGGAATCCTGTATGGGTCCTAAAATCTCAGAAAAGAAGAAAATCCAACTGCTTGCCTCGAAGCCAATCCTGTCCAAAACTCTGGAAGTGAATAGATGGGTTACACTTTCTGCTGGTAACAGATGAGTAGCATCCAAATGAAGAAGTCCACCAATCTGTAGTTTACTTCAAATGTTAATTAAATTAATAAATTTAACTAACTGAGTTTCCTCACTGTCCTTTCATTCAGTCATTTCCTTTGACATTATTAACTGTCATCCTACTTACTCACATTCCCTTTGGCATACCGCTACAGAGAACCATGGTGTTTTTGAGCTGGAAAGAAATCCATAAACCTTTCAGTCCTACCCTTGTTTTCCAGATAACCAAAAGCTGACAGATACTACATGAATACCTAAGACCTCACAATGATTTGGAGGTACAACCAGGGCTTAATTCTAAGACTTCTGGTCTAGAGTTTGTTGCCTTTTTTTTTTTCTTCACTAAAAGGGTTCAAGTGACTATAAAAATACAATGTAAAATAAACCTCCAGAGAATAAAACCATTTATGTATTTAAAGGTTTTTTTCTGAATTAAAAAGTCATTGACTTTTTTAAAAACTCCAGTACTGAAAGGCTGTATAATGAGTCAGTGTCTGTGATCTATTAGGTTCCTTACATGCTTCCTTCTATACCCCAGCTCTGTGAGATAATAAGAAAGAGAAGAGAAAAAAACCACAGATCTGGGATCTTTCCTCAAAAATTCTTACCCAGTGAAATAAGTCAAGCGGAGAAAGACAACTATCGTATGATCTCACTGATATGAGGAAGTGGTGATGCAACATGGGGGCTTAAGTGGGTAGGAGAAGAATCAATGAAATAAGATGGGATTGGGAGGGAGACAAACCATAAGTGACTCTTAATCTCACAAAACAAACTGAGGGTTGCTGGGGGGAGGGGGGTTGGGAGAAGGGGGGTGGGGTTATGGACATTGGGGAGGATATGTGCTTTGGTGAGTGCTGTGAAGTGTGTAAACCTGGCGATTCACAGACCTGTACCCCTGGGGATAAAAATATATGTTTATAAAAAATAAAAAATTAAAAAAAATTCTTACCCAGAGTTAATCCTGTAGTTATAGCAGTTGCTATTCCTGGGGACAAAAAGAGAAATAAAATTTAATCATCAATGGCAGATGACATTTTGGAGGGTTTATTACAAGGGCAAGACTTAGAGTCATCCTCAGGATATGATACTACAACAACCAGTATCTTCTACCATAACCGCTAATAGAAACGTTCTTCCTATAGCACTGGTTTTCAAATTATAGGCTATATATAATTATATAGGGAATAAGATTTATAAATGCAAACAACTACTGCTTATAACAACATTAGGCAAGGAGAAAAAAATCTACTCTAAGCAAACACTGGCACACAAAGTCATTTCAAGAAGCTCACTGGAGGCTCCCGCATTCCTGCAGTTCTTACATTTTTTTTTTTTAAAGATTTTATTTATTGATTTGACAGAGAGAGATCACAGTAGACAGAGAGGCAGGCAGAGAGAGAGAGAGAGAAAGAAGCTCCCTGCTGAGCAGGGAGCCAGATGCGGGACTCGATCCCAAGACCCTGAGATCATGGCCTGAGCCGAAGGCAGCGGCTCAACCCACTGAGCCACCCAGGCACCCCCAGTTCTTACATTTTCTATGTGTGGCTGTGAAAAGTTGCAATCAAAGCTGGAATGTCAATGCATAAAGTGGTAACAGAGACCAAGAGGCCCTGAGGGTACAGAATAAAGAGTAAATAAAGAAATAAGCTTTTGAAATGGCAGCATTACTGAAACATATTTTTAATAACCAAGTATCTTTAAGTATTAAAAAACAGATTTTTATTATCAAAATGTCTACCAGAAACCTTGACCTCTTGCCCTTTTCCCATCAAAACAACTGTTTTAATAATATAAAAACTTAAAACGCCTCTTAGGAAGGTAAATTATAATGTTATAGCAAGAAAGGATGCTGACTGCCCCACATATGCTAAATTAAATTAACATCCAAATTGGTAAACTTGACTTATCTTCACTAAGGTGAAACACTGCATTATATACTCTAATGTAAAAATTAAATTAATTCTTTATATTTAAAGAGGTATATCTTCTTTGTGTCAAGTATACCAAAAAAGAAGTTATTTTGAAAAGAGATATCTTGGGATGCCTGCGTGGCTCAGTTGGTTATTAAGTGGCTGCCTTCAGCTCAGATCATGATCCCAGGGTCTTGGGATCAAGTTCTGCAATGGGCTCCTTGCTCGGTGGGAGCCTGCCTCTCCCTCTGCCTCCTACTCCCCCTGCTTATTCTCACTCTCTCTGATGAATAAATAAAATCTTTCTTAAAAAAATCTCATTTCTTTAAATTTGTGCCTCTTCTATTTTTAGGATTTATTTAATTTTGAGAAAGAGCTTGGGGGAAGGAGGGTGCAGTATGCAACAGGAGGATAGGGAAAGAGAGAGAGAATCTCAAGCAGACTCCCCAAGGAGCTAAAAGCCCAAAGAAGGTCTCATTCTGCAAGCATGAGATCATGACCCGAGTGGAAATCAAGAGTTAGACCCTTAACCAACTGAGCCATCCAACAACACCTAAATGTGTGTTTTCTTTTACACTAGAATAGATCATAACCAATGTTAGGCCTATCACTGGCCCTTAATTCCACATCCCTATATATTTTTACATCTTAATATCTACCAATTTTTAGGTCTGACACCAATGACAATCCCTATAAAGGGAAGAGATCTAAAGCAGAACCCTAAAAAGAATATCCCATACCTATTCCCTGAAATGTGACAATGCTCCTTACCTGTATATGTTCCTCCCAGAGTGAAACCAGTGCTAGGTTTTGATCCAAAGAGCCCGGTTCCAAAACCACCTGAAGGAGCAGATGTTGTTGCAGGAGTTGCAGTGCTTCCAAGAGTTCCAAAATTGAGCCCCACTGAAGGGTTGCTTATTTATAAAAAACACAAAATAAAGTCTACTAGAGCCAGTATTTCCTTAAGAAAAATAAAAATTAACTCTTCAAGGTTAAACACCTTCTTTCTTTTCACATATTCAATATATTGCCATAAAATACAAAAAGAACTAACAATTTATTTTTAACCAACCAAATTCAAATATTCTCCTGTTCTCTTTAAAAATAAGTCACATACAAAAGATTTCAGATCCCAGGAAATCATACACATTATCACATATTCTCCTTTTCTAAGTTTTATTGACAGTTAGCATATTTTAAAATGGCCACAGAGAAATCCTATGAATGTGGATCATTTTCCTCTTGAATGACTCATGTATAGTTTACATTTCTAAATACATTTGTTCTTTCCCAACTACTAAATAAAGAAAAATAAAACATACTCAGAAAAGTTATTTTAAGTGATCTTGGCCACCTCTCTGTTGCTTTATCACCATATTCATGGATTTAGGCAGGGACAGGGGGATACAGTTACTTTTCTTGTCACCAAAACAGCATCAAGAACTGGGGTAGGGGTGAGAAGAGGAAAAGGACTAAACATAACCTGGCAAGAGTAAAATACAAAGTAAAATTACCCTCTATCCAGATTATGTGTTCATAAGCATAAATTCTCTTCAGAGTTTCTGAAAGCTTAAAAAGAACAGCTGGTAATAGCAAGTGATGTGAACAAAGTTCACAACTTTCAACTGTTCTTATCAAAACTCAGGGGCTCATATTTGCTATCTATAGTGGGAGAACAAATTATTAAAATAAACAAAATGTCTTGACAACCTGACACTTCCAAAAATTGTACAGGAGAGTTAAAAGAGATTATAACACATAACATAATGGGAGCTCCCATTCATCCTATATAGGTATCTTTATTCTGTCTTGTCTGCCCCTTCCAAACAGACATAATCACAAGAGAAGTCAAGGTCAGTTTTAAAAAGCTTACGTCTGGGACACTGCAATTTAAGGAGGTAGCAGTGTTATGGCTGGGTTCCAGTAGCAGCTCTCCAATGTCCTGGGACTTGTGTGACATAACTTACCCTTCTTGATCCTCTGTTTCCTCATATGCAAAATGTTAATAACTGTGCCCACTTAACAGATTTTTTGCAAGAGTAAGAGCTTATGCATGGTGAATTAACTTCACTTAATAAATGTTATTACTGTCATCATCAGGAACTTAATAAATTCAACTAAACACATTTTATACAATGTATTACACCACCCAATCACTGTGAGGGGAATAGAACTTGAAACCAGTCATCAACACTGAGTGGGGGGGGGGGGGCAAAAAAAAAAAGGGAGCGGGCCCTGTGTCTTAGTTTATCACTGATTTTAAAATGATCTCTAGGAACATAGTTATGTGAACTACAGAAGGTTGGCAAAACAGGGTTGCCAGGTCTCACCAACAAAGCACAAAGCTTTGAACACTTAATCAACTGAGCTAAAAAGGTATTTTAATAAATGTTATTGGCAAAATTTGAAGACCTCAAATTAAGGAAATGGTAATTATGCTCTCCTCCCTCCCAAATAATTCAGTAATCCCAGTTGGTTTTACTGCTATTCCATAAACATATAAAGATGCACAATGAAATTATGTATTTTTATTTTTCCTGAAATTATGTATTTTTAGACAAAATATTTAAAATTACTTGACAACTTAAGATAACTGAAGACACAAGGCACTGTTTCATAATTAGATGTGAAAACATTACCGAAGAAATACATCAAAGTGGAATCTTCTTACTCAAGAAAGCAAAAAAGAAATTTCTCTGCAGGAGAGAAATTTATTTAAAAGCTACCCCAAACAGGACCAAGTTTTGCGTCAACCCACTATTATCTGCCAATGGCTCATCAGAATATGTTACAGTTGACTCCAACAGGTCAGGAATATTGTTTTCACTTCTCCAGCATGCCCTAATGTGGACTTAGAAAGTAGCATTTAGGGAGCACTTACCAAGTGCCTGATATGATGTTAAGTACTTGACTCATCAGCAACTCTGTTCCAGATGCGGGAACTGAGGCTTGGAGAGTAACTTCCCTAAAATGACTTACCTAAAGAGACCAAATCAGGATGCCTGGGTGGCTCAGGGGGTTAAAGCCTCTGCCTTCGGCTCAGGTCATGATGCCAGGGTCCTGGGATCGAGTCCCGCATCGGGCTCTCTGCTCAGGAGGGAGCCTGCTTCCTCTCTCTATGCCTGCCTCTCTGCCTACTTGTGGTCTCTGTGTGTCAAATAAATAAATAAAAATCTTTAAAAAAAATAGAGACCAAATCATCAGATGGCACTAGGGGAATTCAGGTCTCCAAACCAGTACTCCACCAGACAAATGTTAAGACAGTGTCTCCCTTTCATTCATTTATCCAAGCTTCTTTCTTTCTTTCCTTTTTTTTTTTTTAAAGTAATCTCTCCACCCAGTGTGGGGCTTTCACCATCCCAAGATCAAGGGTTATGCTGTTCTGACTGAACCAACCAAGGGCCCTTTATCTAGGCCCTTCTAAAGACTGTGTCCATGTTTCTAGCTGATCACTGTAATTCTTTTACTCAGTAATTCAACAAATATTTATTAAAGCCCTCTTTATGTGCCAGGAACTGTCACAGGGACAGAGGAGGGAGTGGTAAATTTAAGACTCAGATCCTGTCTTCAGGAAGTTTCTAATCAGTGAAAGAAAGGGATTAATCAAACATTCATTCATTCAAAAAATGTATAGAGCTCCACTGTCTACTGGAGATAAAAAAAAAAAAAGTATGAAAAGGTCGTCGCTTCGTGGAGCTTCCATTCTACTGCTGGGATCAGAAAATAAGTAAAAAAAAATGCAATGAACTGATCACAACTGTGATAAGTGCTATGTTACAGGGTACAATAAAGATGGAAACCTCCTCCACACTGGCAGATCTAAAAAGTCCTCTCAGGGCGCCTGGGTGGCTCAGTGGGTTAAGCCGCTGCCTTCGGCTCAGGTCATGATCTCAGGGTCCTGGGATCGAGCCCCGTATTGGGCTCTCTGCTCGTTGGGGAGCCTGCTTCCCCCTCTCTCTCTGCCTGCCTCTCTGCTTGCTTGTCATCTCTCTCTGTCAAATAAATAAATAAAATCTTAAAAAAAATAAAAATAAAAATAAAAAGTCCTCTCTGGAGATGCCAACATTTGAGTCCTAAAAGACACTAGCTTGGCATATGAGGAAGGAGGTGGGAGGGTAATTCTAATGAGAGGGAAATGCCCCCAAGCAGGAAAGGGTTTGGCCAAGCCTCCCTGAGGAACTGAGAAGATGCCAAAGTTGATACAGCAGTATTTTTCAAAATAAGATTAGGAGTCATCAGGAGTATAAAATCAACTTAGCAGATCATAACTGCCATCTTAAAAATGAAATGGAACAGAACAGAAAATATCAAAGTGCATCACATAAATTAAGGGCAAGTATCTTTCTTTGAAACTTTGTTTCAGTTATTTCTTTGCCTGTACCTGAAATGAAATAATTCCTTTCCCAGTAAGTCTGTATTACTGAATTGGAACAAACTGAAATGAGGAGATGGGCTCAGGATGAATCTGACAAGGTTCCAGATTATTTGCTTGTGGATCATGGTAAGATTTATTTTTACTTCATTCCAAGGATAATGAAAAATCATTACAGTCAGTCAATGGGAATTTTAAAAATGACTCTGACTATATCTTTTTTAAAAAGATTGGCATCAAAGTATATTTTTGACACAGCAATTGCGATTCCATTGAACTAATCTAAGTAGGGGATGATAGGAATAGTTTTCGCCAAATATGAGAAGGGGTTATTGGTTGAAAACCTGGAAGAAAGAGCCAGTACCCTTATTTATTTCACCATCTAAAACAGTCCATTATATGGGACTGTGTTCAATAAATATTTGTTCCATGAATGACAAGAGCTTGCAACAGGGTTGTGGCACTGGAAGTGAAGCAAATGGAAACTAGGTAATTAAAATTAGCAGGCCTTTCTGATTAAGGGTGCAGAGAGAAAAGGAGGTATTAAGGGAAATTCCCAGACTTTTTCCTTGACTATGTAGTCTGTACCTCCCCCCTCTTCTTGGTAAATTATATTTTTTATTTTTTTTAAGATTTCATTTATTATTTGACAGAGAGAGAGAGAGAGAGAGAGAGCTCTCAAGTAGGCAGAGAAGGGGGGGGGAGGTAGGCCCCTTGCTAAGCAGAGAGCCCCATGGATCAACCCCAGGATCCTCGGATCATGACCTGAGCTGAAGGCAGAGGCTTAACCCACTGAGCCACCCAGGCGCCCCTGTACCTCCCCTTTTTAATATAAGGAAGATACTTTTGGCTTTTTACTCTACAATGACATCCCTCAAGCTTCAGGAGATACCTTGTAACATTTTCTATGCACACTTCTTGATGTAATGAACTCCTCCCCTTTTACCTTAAAAAGACTGAGTTCTAAAAATTAAATCTCTCACCATGAAAATGACCTTTGACTATTATTAATGTCTCTTTCTAAACCTCTGCTGGCTGTATTTCGTCATCGCCTGAAGCGGTGGTTTAGCAGGTTGCACAAAAACGATAAATACGCTACCAACATTTTTCAGTGTAACTAGAAGACAATGTGAGTCATTTCACCATAACACTCATGTATACTAACTAATACGCACACTGTTCAAAATGACGACCAAGAAATGCTGCAACACCTATTTAAAACAAAAAACTACAGTAACAAAGGACAGGGTTCCATGAGGTACCAAGAGGTGAACTCGTTTAAAATACCACGAAATCATTAAAGCAGTGGAAAGTCCAAAACCGTATATCCTTCAATGAATTCTGAATTATCAGCGATAAAACTCTAATTGTCCCCCTTAACATTTTTCTATTGTCTTTTTCTGAAACCCCAGAATGACCCACAATGTCGTTCATTCGTTCTGCCTCAGACTGCCACACTGCTAGGGCTCAGCGTGAAATCCCAGGCCCTTTCACCCAGCCAGACCCCACTCGACAGGGACACTGGGTGAACCATTGCGGATTCTGGGACCTCACAACCCTATGACCATCCTCCCGACCAGACCCCCAAAGGCAGGACTATGAGGCTGATGCTGCGCAAGTTTGTCTTTTTCCCAGACCCACTAGAAAGGAACCCAGCGTGAAGGGAGAGGGACGGGCCCACCCACCGGAGTCTCACGGAGAGGACCAGCGCCGGGAAGGTGCAGAAGCGCAGTTACCTAGATGCCCCCGTCCGGAAGGAGAAACCGCCGCCTGCGCGGGTCCCGCCAGGGGCTACGGTGGTGGAGCCCAGCATGCCAGTCCCGAAGGAGAACCCCGTGGACATGGCTGCCGGGGCTCAGCGCCGAAAGGAAGCTGCCGGGGTTCTGGACGTTCCTCTCTCCTCAAAGCCAAGGCGGGCCAGGTAGCATCGCTCTTGCCCAACCACGACCTGGCGGGAACTTCAAGCCCTAGAGGCTGAAAAGACAAGGCCGGGATGGGTGGGGCAACCACCCGAGAGCACGTTCGGGCTCCCGCTGCGATCCTCCATCCCACCGGGAGCCAGCCCACGGGCAAGGCACCCTGGGATGGGGGGCGAGATTCACGACCGCGCAGGGCATCCTGGGAGGGGGCGGGCTGCACCGGATGGGACTCCAGTTCTTAAAGGGTAGGCGCCTGGCATTCAACAACAAAACCATTTCCTTTAGTTCTGTATTTGCATATGTGTTGACATAATCTGTACTCCAAGGCTGTTGAATATTATTGCTTATGTCTTTCCTTACTGCTAAAAGGATGCGTGGAATCCCAAGGTGGGGAGGGCCCTACTGATCAGTCCAAGCCCTGTTAGAGAAAAGGAGGCGCGCTCAGTCGTCGGTAGGCTGCCATCCCTTCCGGGAGAAGGACGGGTAGCTTGTCTTTCCCTGACAGTTCGGAAATGAACTGATAGCAATTCATTCATCCACTCCACAGCTTTTGGAGCCTGCTAAGCGCAGTCATTGAGAGTTGCCACCCAGGAAGCTCAGAGAGCGTCCTTTGGTGGGGGGTGGCCGATCCCGTTGGTGGTGCTGAAAGACCCGCAGATCCCCTTACCCAAGAATTCAACACTTCCACAGGATGCAAACAGCAAGAGGTTCTTTATTGTTACGCAGGCGCCTGCGGGTGGTCAGCGCGTGCCTGCGGGTGGTCAGCAGCTCCTGCTAGCTGAGCACACCTGGCTGGGGTGGTGCAGGATTTTTATAGACAGGTACAAACAAGTCCCGGATGGGACGGGGCCGATTGGCTGACAATTTGAACATTTGAAAAAAGGCATACCTGGTGTTAGTGGATTGGCCCTGGAAGACCCCCTCGCGCGAAGAGAAAGGCGGGAAGGGGAAACAAAGAGGGGAAGTTTGACCTTATTACTCAGCAGAAAGACATCCTGCCTACCTGACTATGCAGCCCCCTGTCTACGTGACCTACATGACCATGCAGCCCCCCTTGCCTACGTGACCTACGGGACCATGCCCCGGCTATTAGGAGAGGGTATCTTGTTCAAACAGGAGTCAAGTGTCATGCCCTAAAAGCCAAGTGGTTACAGAAAGGCAAAAGAGCAGTTACATTGAATTCAACCCTGGGGGAAAGGTCTTTTCATTGCAAGGGGAGGAGGGGTACTTTTACACAACAAAAGAGCAGTTAATTAGTTAACGACGGGGGGGGGGGTCTTTCAGTGCTGAGCAAACCCCCTGGATGTCAAACGATGTGGTCAAGTCCACGAAGTTTTTGCAGCATATCCTGCTGGGTAGGAGTCTGGGTCTCCGGGGCCCATCGCGACGATGGCTACCTTCTGGCTTGGGTTTTGCATTGCTCTGACGCCTCTTTGCTACCTACCAGAGGAACTGCCAAGTGGAAGGGCTAAGTACAGAAACAAGCACAATATAGTGCGGAATTTAAGAGTTCCAAGAGCAACCCCTAAACATAAGAAAAATGTAGATTTAAGGAAGAGATCCCCTCTTGTAGAAGCATCAGGAGAACTTCATGTCTGGTGCATTTAAGGTGCTGTCATCATAATGTGGGTCTTTATTCAGAGATTGTTACATTACTCCCCCAAATGGTTTTCCTACTTGTGATTTCTTCCAGCAAAATTCATCCCATAAGCAACCACCAGATTTGCTCTCCTAAAACACAATTTTCACCACTGCACTGCCTTGATGAAACACCCAGTGGCCCTTTAGGCTAGCATTCGTCCTCCATAAGACAAATCTAAGCTCAGGCCTCACAATTCCTCTTAATGCAGCACTTTCTCTAGTGCTGAGGTTGGGCATTGCTGCCTCCTGTGGACTGAATACTGTCCCTCTAAAATTCTTGTGTTAAAGCCTTAACCTCCAATGTGATGGTGTTTGAAAATAGAGCCTGTGGAAGGTATTAGGTTTAGATGAGGTCACGAGAGTGAGGCCCTCATGATGGGATTAATTCCCTCATAAAAAGAAACATTAGAGACCTCTATTTCTCCATTTCTTGAGGATACAGCTAAAAGGCAGCCTTCTTAGGCAAGGGGAGAGCTGATGGGCACCTTGATCTTGAACTTCTTAGCCTCCAAAACTGTGAGAAATTTCGCTTGCCACCCAGACTGTAGTATTTTGTTATGGCAGCCTGAGCACTTACACATTACCTCTGTGTGTGTTTAATTAAAAAACCTAAATAGCATTTTAGATATTATGGACATCACCATAAGAATAATTAAAAAGTGATGTATTTGAACTGTAATTTAAAGAAAAATTTCATAGTGACTGAACAGGAGGAGGAAAAAATGAAATATCGAGGGTTTTAGAGCTTCAGTGATCTAGAAAATGTTATTATCAGTGATAACTTGTAAGATGGTTAATAAGAGGACAATGAGGAAAAAATGTAGGGTATTTTGACTGGAAAAAAAAAAAAAAGATCCAGATGATTTTTGGAGGAAGATAGAATGTGGCTCCCTACATCTTTTAATTCCTTTGTGTATTCTTTCCAAAACTTTTGAAGACTATCAACATAAAATTAGTAAGTTCAAAATGCTTGGCCTAGGAGTACCGGGGTGGCTCAGTCAGTTAAGTGTCTGCCCAGGGTTCTGGGATGGAGCCCAGCACCAGCCTCCTTGCTCAGCGGGGAGCCTACTTCTCACTCTCCCTCTGCCTGCCCCTCTCCCTGCTTGTGCTCTCTCTCACAATCTCTCTGTCAAATAAATAAATAAATAAAATCTTGTTTAAAAAACAATGCTTGGCACATACAGTTTATATGTTGATTAATAAAACATGTAAGGTTAGCTGGAAGGAAAGTGCATGTAAAAATGTAGTAGGGACGAATATATATTCATAATAAGGGAAACTGATGTGGGCCATATAGGAATTAACTTCTCAATCATTCTGTAAATCCTAAACAGTTTTAAAAATAAGTTTATAAGGGGCGCCTGGGTGGCTTAGTTGGTAGAGCATGCAACTCTTGATTCTCAGAGTTGTGAATTCAAGCCCATGTTGGGTGTGAAGTCTACATTTAAAAAGCTAAATAAATAAAATATAAGTTTATAAAAGAAAGTGAGAAATTTGTGTTAGATAAAAGTTTGAGTTTGGGGGGAGCCATTCAAATTGATAAAGTATTCCTTTAACTTTATAAAAGTTTTAGTATGGCATTTTTGTCTTGTATCTGGCAGAGTAGTTTAAATTATGCAGAAGTAACCCCTGAGCTGCCACAGAGAGGAGGGCTGCAGGGATGGAAAGCAGACTACTTAATGGACAGCAGTATTACAATCTATAACATGGCTCTAGATACACTGAGTGTAAGACTGGACCTCAAAGACCTTTTCTCATATAAATTCTTCTGCCTGTCATATTAGCAAAAAGAAAACACTTTACCTCCTTTATTCTACAGAACTAGAACTCCAAAGAAAGCAGTTTCTATAAACCAGCAATGTGGTTATTAAATGGAAAGCTTGATGTAAAATGTCCATGTAAATTTCATGCCTATTTAAGCCTAAAGTCTATGCATCCAGGCAAAACCATGCAGCACAGGCATTTGGCTTAACTGTACTCATTTAGAATAACACATTCTATTCCAAAGGCTGTTTCACATATTCCTCTTTGACATGGGGGGACCTGAATCCGTATATCAATTCTATGGGAATTACCACTTTCGAAGGATGAAGAAAATGATTCAGATTCTAAATTATGTAACAAACCACATTCATTCCCTTTGTTTTTTTATATTATTATTTTTTTTAAGATTTATTTATTTATTTATTTGACAGAGAGAAATCACAAGTAGTCGGAGAGGCTGGCAGAGAGAGAGAGAGAGGGAAGCAGGCTCCCTGCTGAGCAGAGAGCCCGACGCGGGACTTGATCCCAGGACCCTGAGATCATGACCTGAGCCGAAGGCAGCGGCTTAACCCACTGAGCCACCCAGGCACCCTGTTTTTTTTATATTATTTGAATCATGCTAAGAAAACCATCTTTTGCAGAGTTACTGGCTATACGGTGATGTTGCTAATGTCAGAATCAAACTGAATTATCCAAAAGGCAATAGCATTGTAAAACAAAGTTAATTTCAACTTGCATTAAAATGGCTAAAGAAGCTTGTTTCCGTGGTATGCTCAGATCAGGATAACTCTGAGAAGCATCATTTGAGAAGTTCTAACATAGAAAAGAAGCTGGAATCTTAAGTCTATTTAAGTGGATCAGCAATATATATCATCTCCTGGTGTAGGCAAGGCTTGGCCTTTTGCTCTGGCGCTCAGGCGGACTCGGGGACTAGGCCAATGCCTTCCCCAAAGGAGAGGAGAGGCGACAGGATCCCTGCACACCGCCCTTTCACTGGGATGGGAAGCTGTGGGGCACTGTCCCCACTCCATCCCTGGACACCCCGTGCCTCCGCGAATGCTTCCACATCCTGGAGGAAGATGGCATCTGACTGCCCATTCCTCCAGGAGCTGTTTCTGCGAGTTCAGGGCCGGGCGCCTGGTGGAAAGCCCACGGTTTGGTGGATTGCTTTGATTTTCTATTCATGGTATCAGATGAGTTTAAGGGAGCATAATCCAATAAAAAATTTAAAATTAATTTTAAAAAATAAGAAAAAAAACATTTTAATGTCTTTGCCCTTGTGGTTCCTGCAAATAAAACTACAAGAAAGGACTGAGAACATTTTCTTTTTTTCTATTTGTTTTTCTTCAGTTTGGACCTCCTCCTTAGGTCTCTGATCAAAGAATGCTTACACAGACTCTGTAGTGTAGAAAGGACAAAATATCATATTACAAAATATTCCATTCCTATCCTTTTGTATACCCAGAATAATAAGTTAATATATGTGCTGCCTAAGGAGCACACCAGAGCAATAAGTTAAATGAAGATTGTACTGGGAAGATAAAACAATTATTCCATAAAATGAGTGGGTTTGGAATGGGACATGAAGGGCGGACTTGTGAGTTAGGAAAAAATATATATATAAAGACTTAATGAAGGTTTAATTAAAGCATAACAACTATGCTGTATTCCTGAAATATATTAAAATGATGATATGGAAATACCTTGCCTAGTACTTAATATCTCACAGAGTAACATCAAATCATCTATTAATCCTTTCTACTAACAGCTGTTCCTCTTTGTTTCACTTTACATAACATGTGATGGATTGACATTTGTAGAAATAAGAAGGAAACATGGAAGAAAGTGAACAATTAGAAAGGATCAAAATACAGTAATAAACCAGGTAAATAACCAGTGAATATTATTATAGTAAATATATGCACATTTATAAACTGAGAATTTTCAGGAGTGACAGCCAATGTAGAAAATCGAGATGGTGTTATAGAAAATTCCATAAAACCCTTTGCATTAGTTTAACAGCCTGGTATAATATTTAGAAACCTGTGTAATTTCTTTGAGCAGTTAAGCATAGAAAAACATGGCTGAAATAATGATAAACACATAACATTTACTTAAATTTTTGTTTATTTTTATCCTTCAATGCCCATATTGTGTTCATAATGTCCTAAGTATTTGTGGTTGTTAGAGCAAAGTAAATTTGAAAATTTCCATGGAGAGGGGAAATGGTATCTGTTTGTAAAACAAAACAAAACAAAACAAAAACACAGGGCACCTTTCCTATGGTTGTGAGCTGCCCTTCCCTTACTGCTCTATGCATTTTCATTAACACCCACCTCACAGTCCATAGGCAGCCATCTGTGTTCCCATCTTTAAGAAATTTTATCCTACAAGTCTTTCCTCATGACACTGTTGCCTATTACAAAAACCAAACAAACATTCAACCTCTTGGAATGGAATCAGAAACCCACAAAGCTGACTGCTGTCAGGACTCATAAGGAAGGCAATTAATAAATTTATTATTTAGGAGAGGAGTTGTTTGCTTTCCAAAAATCCATGCAAAATTGGAATGATATCCAGAGTGTATATCAAACTAACTAAGCTAAAAGTGTCTTTTTATCTCAGGTTCACCCATTTGACAATCATTATATTTTCTCCTTTTTCTCTGGTTTGGTCAGCTATGCTAGTGTCAGAACACTTAATTCATTCAGTCAATCAACAAAGACCTATTTAGTACTAATTTTTTGTGGGTGTGATGAATAAGACAAATATCTGCCACAATGGAGCAGAGTTTAAATGATCTAGAGTTTAAAATTCACATTTGAATTACTTACATACCACCACATACATGAATTACATACTTACCACCACAAATGTAAACAACACTTAGAAAATTGATGATGTGAAGAAGACCTTAATTTTAAAAGCAATAAAATTGATATGTCTATTAGTAGAAATAAAAAATAGTCATATATTAACTAAAGTAAAATTTAGGGGTCCCTGGGTGACACAATCAGTTAAGCAGCTGCCTTTGGCTCAGGTCATGATCCCAGGGTCCTGGGATTAAGACCTGCATCGGGCTCACTGCTGGGTAATAAGCCTGCCTCTTGATCTTCCTCTGCCTGCCACTCTGCCAACTTGAGCTCTCTCTCTCTCTCTCTGTCAAATAAACAAATCAAATCTTAAAAATAAAGATAAATATAAAGTAACACTTACTGGAGATTTGGGGACGGTGATGTCATCAAGATGGCAACATGGATGCATGGATGGCTCCTAATTTATTGCAAAAGGTAAATGTATAGTCAAAACCAGATTCTCTAATATTGTAATGGTGATATATAAATCATTTACTAGTCTAGTTTAAATGTTAAAAAAACAAGCCTATTAAAAATAACTATAACTGCAATCATTTGTTATTGAAAGTACAATATAAAAATGATCTAAAATGTAAAAACATCAATAACCTGTTGTTATAGGAGAAGTTAAGTTGTTTTCAACATAAAATGGAATGTTATAACTAACGTATTTTATATAAGCTTAATGGTAAATATAAAAAATATGTAGTAGATACACAAAAGATTTTGATAAAGAAGTTAAAACATACTGCCACAAAAAGTCATCAGATTACAAACAAAAAGAACAAGACAGGAAATAAAAAGCAGAGCATCTACAAAAGAGCAGACAATTAACAGAGAAACAAAACAGATAAACACTGGGGAAAGAAAAAAATTTAAAAAAAAAAGGGAGGGGAAGGCAAACCATAATACACTTAACTATAAGTAACAAACTGTTTCTGGAGGGGAGATGGGCAGGGGAATGGGCTAAGTCAGTAATAATTATTAGGAGGTCACTTGTGATGAGCATTGAATGTTATATGTAAATGGTGAATTACTAAATTCTACTCCTGAAACTAATATTACACTATATATTAACTAAAATTTAAATAAATTATGAAATATAAAAAGAATGAAAGGCAATAGTTAAGTCCTTACCTATCAATAATTACTTTAACTGTAAGTGAATGGAATCATCCAGTTGGAAGACATAGAAAGGCTAGAATAGATTAAAAAAACAAACAAAAAATACAAGATCCAGCAATATGTTGCATATAAAAGAATCACTTTAGCTTTAAGGACACACATGGGCAGAGAGTAAAGGGATGGAAAAAGATATTCCAAGCTAATGATAACAAAAGAAAACAAGGGTGGCAATAACTATAACAGACAAAATAGGGTTTATATAAGCTAAAAATCACCACAGGACTCAAAGAAAGTCATTATACAATAAGAAAAGTGTCATCAATTCATCAATACAGTAATTGTAAATATCATGCACCTAATATTGAGCCACATAAATATATAAAACAAATACTAACAAAACAAAAAGGAGAAATAAATAGCAATACAATAGTATCCGGGGACAATAATACCCCACTCTTACCTATGGATAGATCATCCAGACAGAAAATCAATAAGAAAATAGTGAATTTAAACACTATGCCTGGACAACTGGGTGGCTCAGTCAGTTAAGCCTTTGCCTTTGGCTCAGGTCGTGATCCCAGGGTCCTGAGATAGAGTCCCACATTGGGCTCCCTGCTCAGGAGGGGGTCTTCTCACTCTGTCTCTGCCCTTACCCCTTGCTCATTCTCTCTGCCCTGCTCTCTCTCAAACAAACAAACAAAACAAAACAAACAAACAAGAACTATGTCAAATGAACCTAACATATTTACAGGATATTCCATCCAATAGTATCATAATAGATATTCTTCTCAAACACATGTGGAAAATTTTCTAGGATAGATCACATTTTAAACCACAAAACAAGAGTCCCCCCCAAATCAATAATATAGAAAGCATATCGAATATATTTCCAGCCAAAATAATATGAAACTAGAAATCAATACAGAAGGAAATTTGGAAAATTTACAAATACACAAACATACACATTTTTAAACAAACAAAAAATCAAAAAAAGAAGACAAAGTGGGAATAAAAATACATCTTGAGGAAAATAAAAAATATATATACCAAAAAATTATGAGAAGCAGCAAAGCAGTTATAAAAGGAAATTTTATAGCTATAAATGTATATATAAAAAAGATTTCAAATAAAGAACTTAATATAACAGCTCAAAAAAACTACAAAAAGAACAAAGTAAACTTAAAAGTAGCAAAAGGAAGGAAAAAAATAAAAATTAGGGCAGAAATAAATGAAAAATAGAATTAAAAAACTAGAAAGTTTTTAAAATGGTAAATAAAATTAGACTTGGTAATGGTAAATAAACAATGGACAATGGACATTGGGGAGGGCATGTGCTATGGTGAGTGATGGTGAGTGCTGTGAAATGTGTAAACCTGGTGATTCACAGACCTGTACCCCTAGGGATAAAAACACATTATATGTTTATAAAAAAAATTAAAAAAATAATTTTAAAAATCCATTAAAAAAAACACACATATTGCAAGCCCAGAGCTATTCTTATATTCAATCAAAAAAGTTTGAAAGTTTTCCCCTTAAAGATCAGAAAAAAGACAAGTGTGTCCACTTTCACTGCTCTCATTTGACATAGGAAGCAGTGTGCGTCTAAGAAAATGCTCCAGGTTGTAACAGAGAGTCAAGGCAATGGAACAAGATGGTTGCCAAGACTCCTACAAGACTAGAGGTCATTGGAGGGAAGAGTTCTTCTGGCTAAGTCAGAATATTCAGTAGAGACGCCGTAAGGAGCATGCATTCGGAGCAGGATGAAATGATCCCTCAAAGAAAGCTGACTCTACAGATTCCCTAAACAAGGAGGAGAACAATTGTATAAAGGGTCAGAATTACCTCCTAATCTCCCACTGCATATGTGACCGCCAGTAAAAGAAGGCAGAGAGTAGCTTCCAAAGGACTCAGGTCATGGAAAGGAAGGCAGTTCCAAAGGGAAAGGGAAGAAGGAATAGGTGGGAAAAAGAAAATACGCCTAGCGAGATTGTAGACATCAACTTTAACATTTCAACAATGACCTTCAGAGTGAATGACTGAAATTCTATTGAAAGAAAAGACCTCAATAGGTCAGTAAAAAATACACTCTACATAGAAGGAAGCAGAGGGTAGTATAGATTTTGTGGAAAGAAAAAGGATGAAAAGGGCTATACCGTACCCAAACGAATCCTCAAAGGCTGCTTTTCCCAGGTCTTGCGAAGGGACAATGGAAGGACACCTGATCCATGAACAGAGAAAGAAGACATTTCTGAACAACAAAGGATCCTTTTAGAAAGACATGGCTATCCTCAAGGTGTCTGCATGCGATGAGAAAACTCATGGAGATCAACCACATTCAAGCCCATCAAAGAAGGCTCAAGACTAATTAGTGGAAAGCTTGTCTTTCTTTCCTTGAGAGAGAATGAGTGAGAAAGAATATGAGAGAGGAGAAGATCCGTGGGAGAATCCGACTACCCAAGGAGCTGGGAGCCCGAGGAGGGATGAGATCCTGCCTGTCCAGGGTCATGACCTGAACCCAAGGCAGTGGCTGAACTAACAGAGCCACGCAGGTGCCCGTCTCCAGAAATTGGTCAACAACAGCTGAGGAGCACCTGGTCGGCACCCTCAGTCAAGTGCCCAACTCTGGGTTCTGGCTCAGGTGGTGATCTGGGGCTCTTGAGATTGAGCCCTGAGGCAAGCTGTGGGCTCAGGGCAGAGTCCACTAGGTTTCTCTTTGGGTCCTGCCCTTGCCCCCTCCTCCACTCAAGAGTGCTCTTGCCCTCAAACAACCTTCCATACTCTTG
The DNA here is from genome assembly GCF_011764305.1 of Mustela putorius furo. Lineage (NCBI taxonomy): Eukaryota > Metazoa > Chordata > Mammalia > Carnivora > Mustelidae > Mustela > Mustela putorius. The sequence continues at coordinate 169,746 of NW_025421398.1, forward strand.
TCGTTCATTAGGACCCCATGCGTCAACATTTGATTTTTACTTCTTGAATTTATGGAATTGTTTGATTGATTGACGGATTTGACAGAAAGACAGAGACAGTGAGTTAGGGAGTACAAGCAGTAGAATTGGGAGAGGAAGAAGCAGGCTACCTGCTGAGCAGTGAGCCCCGGCAGGGCTTGATGCTAAGACACTGGCCTCAGGACCCCAGCAGAAAGCAGCCACCCAGGTGCCCCACTTCATGATTCAATCCGTTGGATGAAGCAACACTCTTTGGGGTCTGCCTCCTCTGGATTTACAGTAACATATTGTGTTTTCCTTTGGTTTTTTGGGATCACTGAGGATTTTAGGAATCTTTACATGTGTTTCTTGGCTGATGGTTTTCTATACGAATTTCACTCATTATTTCCAGTTCTTGTACCTTCAGTGTTTCCTCCATCCCTTCTTAGACTCGCTAGGACGTCCCCTTCTAGGTTGATAGAAGAGTTCTTCAATTTTAGGTGTTCAATACTACAGAATGTTGTTTCTGCCTTCTTGAGCTGATTCTGTATCTCCTCGAAGCAGCACATCATTCTGTGTGTATGTGGGTATTGATGCAATCTAACCAATTTCATCTTTTCCTTAGAGTATAGAAACCATTGACATTTCATTAAATGACTGAGCCCCTCAATTTTTGCCCATTATCTTGCATTTTGTTTGCTTCATCCCTTTTTAGATCATTATTTATTTTATTAATTAATTAATTTATTTTTTATTTTATTTCATTTATTTTTTTAAATAAATATATAGTATATTATTATCCTCAGGGGTACAGGTCTGTGATTCACCAGGTTTACACAATTCACAGCCCTAACAGATCCCTTTTTAAAAATACATTTTTTACTTTAAATGTTTTTATTTATGTTTTTGTCAATTTATATTCTTTTTTTAAATTTTTATTTTCAGCATAACAGTATTCCTTGTTTTTACACAACACCCAGTGCTTCATGCAATCCGTGCCCTCTCTAATACTCACCACCTGGTTCCCCCAACCTCCCACCCCTCTCCCCTTCAAACCCCTCAGATTGCTACTTCTCCGCCATCTTGACTCCTCCCCAATCTCTTATATATTTTTAATAACAGTCCTCTATCAGATATGTCTTCTGCAATTTTTTTTCTCCCAGTGTGTGGCTTATCTTTTTATCTTCTTGACAATGTCTTTTGTGAAGCAGAAGCCTTCAGTTTTAATGAAGCCCAGCTTATTGATATTTTCTTTCATGGAACGTGCCTGTGGTGTATATGTAAAAGAAAAAAAAAATCTTTGTCATATCCAAGGTCATTTAGGTTTTCTCCAATGTTGTCATCTGTTTTATAATTGGATTTATATTTAGGTCTATGATCCATTTTGAGTTAATTTTGAAGGGTGTAAGGGCTCTGTCTAGATTAATTTTTTTTAAGACTCTATTTATTTATTTGACAGAGAGAGAGATCACAAGTAGGTGGAGGCAGGCAGAGAGAGAGGGGGAAGCAGACTCCCTGCCGAGCAGAGAGCCTGATGCTCGATCCCAAGACCTTGAGATCATGACCTGAGCTGAAGGCAGAGGCTTAACCCACTGAGCCACCAAGGTGCCCCTAGATTTTTTTTTTAATATATGTGGTTATCCAGTTGTTCCAGCACCATTTGTTGAAAAGAATATTTTTGCTTCTTTGTCAAAGATCAGTTGACTATATGACTATATTTATGTAGGTATATTTATGGGCTGTTTATTCTGTTTCATTGATCTACTTGTCTATTTTTTGCCAATCGTACTGTCTTGATTGCTGTAGCTTTGTAGTAAGTCTTGAAGTTGATTTTTATCAGTAAGACTTTGCTCTTCTTCAGTATTGTGTTGGTTTTTCTGAGTCTTTGACATCTCTATATGAATTATAGAATCAGTTGTTGATATCCACAAAATAACTTTTTGGAACTTTTATTGGGATTTTGTTGAGTCTATAGATCAAGCTGAGAATAACTGACATTGTGACAATATTGAGTCTTCCTATCCATAAACATGGAATATCTCTTCATTTATTTAGTTGTTCTGACATATTAACTTTGGGTTTTATAATTTTCCTCATATAGATGTTATAAATATTTTGTTAGATTTATACCTAAGCATTTCATCTTAGGGGGTGCTAATGTAAATGGTATTGTGTTTTTAATTTCAAATTCCATTTTTTCATTGCTAGTATACAGGAGAGTGATTGACTTTTGTATATTAACCTTGTATACTGGAACTTTGCAATAATTGCTTATTATTTCCAGGAATTTTTTGACAGTTTTGTTCCCTACATAAATGATCATGTCACTTACAAACAAAGACAGTTTTATTTCATCCTTCCCAATCAGTATAATTTTTATTTCCTTTTACTGTCTTATTGCATTACCTACGACCTCCAATATGGTGTTGAGAAGGGACACTCTTGTCTTGTTCCTAATCTAGCAGGACAACTTATAGTTTCTCACCATTAAGTGTAATGTTAATTATGGGGGATTTTTTGTATATGTTCTTTATCCAGAATGTGTACTCTGTTGTGTTTGAATGAAATAGTTGATAAATGTTGACTAGGTCCACTTGACTAATGGTGTTCAACTATGTCCTTACTGGTTTTCTACTGGCTCTGTCCATTTCTTTTTTTTTTTTTTTCTGATTTTATTTGTATTTATTTACTTGAGAGAAAGAATGAGAATGGAGAATTGAGAGGGAGAAGCAGACTCCCTACTGAGCAGGGAGCCCCATATGGGACTCGATCCTTGGATTCTATCCTGGGACTCCAGGATCATGCCCTGAGCCGAAGGCAGTTGCTTAACCAACTGAACCATCCAGGCACCCAGATCCTCCGATTTCTGAAGACGGTGTTGAATTCTTCAGCTGTAATAATGAATTTACCTATTTCTCCCTGTAGTTCTAGTAGTTTTTGCCTCAGGCATTTTGACATCTGTTGTTAGACACATATATTTTAAGAGTTGTTAAGTCTTCTTGGAAAATTGACTGCTTCATTATTATGTAATGCCCCTCTTTATCTCTGACAACTTTCTTTGCTCTGGAGTCTGCTTTGTCAGAAATTAATGTAGCTATTCCTGCTTTCTTTTTATTAGTGTTAACATGGTATATATCTCTCCATCCCTTTACTTTTAATTTCTTTAAGTGTCTTTATATTTAAAATAAGTTTCTTTTTTTAAGGTTTTATTTATTTGAGAGAGAGATGAATGGTGGGAGGAGCTGAGGGAGAAGGAAAAGCAGACCACCCACTGAGCAGGGAGCCTGATGCAGGGCTCAATGCCATTACCCCAATATCATGACCTGAACTGAAGGCAGAAACTTAACCGACTGAGCTACCTAGGTACCCCTAAAATAAGTTTCTTATAGATAAAATATAGTTAGATCTTTTTTATTGATCCTCTCTAATAATCTCTTTTAGTTGGTATATTTAGACAATTGACATTTAAAGTGATTATTGATATTTTTGGATTGATACCTACCATAGTTGTTACTATTTTCCATTTAGTGCCTTTGTTCTTTGTTCCTGTTTTTATCTTCCTCTCACTTTTGTAGTCTTTAAAAAATATTTTATTTATTTATTTGTCAGAGAGAGAGCACAAGTAGGGAGAGCAGCAGCAGGCAGAGCAGGCAGAGGGAGAAGCAGGTTCCCTGCTCAGCAAGGGGCCTGATGTGAGTCTTCATCCCAGGACCTTGGGATCACGACCTGAGCCAAAGGCAGATGCTTAACCAACTGAGCCACCCAGGTGCCCCACCTTTTGTAGTTTTATTCTTTTATTTTTATTTTTTCCTTTTGTAGTTTCAATTGAGAATTTTATGGGATTCCATTTTATTTACTTTTGTGGCATATCAGTTATATTACTTAAAAAAAAAAAAAAACTTTTTTAGTGGCTGTCCTAGACTTGCGCAATATAATAATACAAGCCATTGTCAAATAGTGCAAGTAGTGCAAGTACCATATAATAACATAAGTAATCCTAATTCCTCCAATATATGCCTTGTATCATTGCTCATTTCACTTATACAATAAGCATACTAAGCATAGATAGGTATATAAACACACATAATTAAGTACATTGTTGCTATTATTATTTTGAACAAATTATTGTTAGATCAACTAAAAGTAAGAAAAATAAAAGCTTTTATTTTACCTTGATGTATTGCTTCTTTGATGGTCTTCCTTTTTTTATGGAGGTCTGAGTTTTTTACCTCTATTTTTTCCTTCTAAAGAACTTCTTTTAACACTTCTTGTAAGGCAGGTCCACTGGCAATTAATTGCCTCAATTTTTGTTAAATTGAGAAAATATTTACTTTTCTTTCACTTTCAAAGGTTAAGTTTTCAGGGTGCAGAATTCTAGGTTGGCATTTTTATTCCCCTCTCAACACTAAATATTTCACTTCACTGTCTTCTCGTTTGCCTGGTTCTTGAGCAGAAGTTGGATGTAATTCTTACCTTTATTCCTCTATACTAAGGTGTTTTTATTCTCTGGCTTATTGTTCCTTTATCATTGCTTTTCTGAAGTTTGAATATATTATGCTTTAGTATAGTTTTGTTTGTCTTGCTTGGTTTTGGTTTTTGTCATTTATCCTGCTTAGTGTTCTCTGAGAGTCCTGGATCTGTGGTTTGGTCTCTGAAATTAATTTTGGAAAATTCTCAATCATTATCACTTCAAATATTTCTTTTTTTAAAGATTTTATGTATATATTTAACAGAGAACACAAGTAGCAGAGAGGCAGGCAGAGAGAGAGAGAGAAGCAGGCTCTGCACTGAGCAGATAGCCCGATGCGGGGCTTGATCCCAGGGTCCTGGGATCATGACCTGGGCCGAAGGCAGAGGCTTTAACCCGCTGAGCCACCCAGGTGCCCCTCACTTCAAATATTTCTTTTGTTTCTTTCCCTCTTCTTCTGATATTCCCATTAATGTATGTTAAAACTTTTGTAGCTACGGGCGCCTGGGTGGCTCAGTGGGTTAAGCTACTGCCTTCAGCTCAGGTCATGATCTCAGGGTCCTGGGATTGAGTCCCGCATAGGGCTCTCTGCTCAGCAGGGAGCCTGCTTCCCTCTCTCTCTCTCTGCCTGCCTCTCCATCTACTTGTGATTTCTCTCTGTCAAATAAATAAATAAAATCTTAAAAAAAAAAAAAAACTTTTGTAGCTACATCTCAGTTCCAGAATATTTTGTTCTAGTTTCTTTTTCTATCTTGTTTACCTTTTCTCTTCCATTTTTGGAATTTTCTACTGTCTTATCCTGAGCTCTGAATTTTTCTCCTCAGGCATAGCCCATATGCTAATGAGCCCATCAGAGACATTCTTTATTTCTGCTACAGTGTTTTTTTTCCCCCTAGCATTTAAAAAATTTTTCTTTTGAGGACTTACTTCTTCCTACTTGTCAATCCACTCTTGCCTGATGTCTACTGTATCCATTGGAGCCCATACCATATTGCTCAGAGTTTTCAGTTCTCTGGTTGATAATTCCAACAATCTTGCCATTGGTCTTTCTTCAAATTGTGTTGCCTTTTTAGTATCTCTTGTAACTTTTTCTTGATAGCCAGACATGATGTACCAGGTAAAAGGAACTGTGGCACATAGGCCTCTCATACACCAGCCTTTAGCAATGTGGTGGTGAGTGTTGGGGTGAGGAAGCATTCTGTAGTCCTATTATTTGGTTTCAGGCTTTTGGTGAGTCTGTGTCTCTGGACTGTGAACCTCACAAATGCTTCTCAGTCCACTTTTGCCCTGAGATGAGACAAAATTGCTAGAGTAGGTTGGACTTGGGTCTTTCCTTTCCCCCATGTGGAAGGTGAGAGCCAGCTGAGATAGGACATTTCCTTCCTTTGGGTTGATTAGGCTGTGATAAAACACCAGTAGTTTAGACTCTGGTAGAATAGTTCCTCTGAGAGGGAAGCCTTTTTAATAACAGAATGCTCTGAGTATTTCAAAATGACTCCAATTCACTTCTTGCTACTGATAGTCACTGTGAGAACCTGGTCAAACTCATGAGGTAAAATTCCAAAAAATTTGTGGTTCCCCATCCCCCATCCCCCTGGAGTTTTCATTTCTCAGAAACCCACACTGAGCCTTCAGCACTTGAACAATTACAGTCCAGGTTTTCCTGCCTTCCTACGAATTCCAGTGAAGGATTCTGTGTGTGGCTTTCTGTTCTGGTTGATTGTAATCTTCTATACGGGCCTGTTGATTTCTCCAATGTTTGAAGGCAGTGCTTTGCCCTGTGACCCCACTTCCCTGATGGATCTAAGGAGGGCTGTTGACTCTCCAGTTTGTTGAGCTTTTTACTTGTTGTCAGGGAGGAGTGGGGATGACTTTCAGGCTCCATGCTGGCCATTATAAAGCTTTAAGTATTTGAAAGCAAAATAATGATTTTATTGTTGTATCAGTATACTTTTGTGATCATCATTAAGGTATCATAATTCAACCACTCTATTATTGAACATGAAGGTGCATCTACTCTTCCTTTATTTCTTAGTTATACTTCAGCTGAAATGATTATCTTCACGCACTTGAAATTATTCTTCTTTGGATTATTTTCTTTTTATATCCAAGTTCACATCTATAAACCCCTACTCCCAAAATCAATTAAGAAAATGACTATAATATTCATGACTGATTGGATCTTTTGGTTGGGAAAGGAGGTTGGGGGAGGAGACACATGAGGATTAGTAGTCCTCTTTCAACACTTCCAAGTCTTTGCACTGATTGAAATGGAAAATGTCTGAGTATCATAAGGAGTTGCCTGTTGAAACAAGTTAAGTGACACCCATTTCTCTCAACTGAATAGTAAGGAGTCCTTGGGGCTCCTGGGCGGCTCAGTCAGTTAAGCCACTGCCTTCAGCTCAGGTCATGATCCCAGGGTCCTGGGATTGAGTCACACATCAGACTCTCTGCTCAGTGGTGAGCCTGTTTCTCTCTCTCCTTCTGCTTGTCTCTCTGCCTAGTTGTATTGTGTCTGTCAAATAAATAAATAAAATCTTTAAAAAAAAAGAAGAAGAAGAAGTAAGGAGTCCTGAAACTGAGAAATTTTGTATGGAAATGCTGGTGATATGCATTTCTAAAATGCAAGTTCTTAATAATCACAAACGGAAGGTCAATTAAATTCTGTTAATCCATGAGAAATTATATTCTACAATGTGCAACTTAATTAAATTTTGTTTCAACTGAATTAAATTTTTCTCCATGCTAATTGTGTCAACTGTAACTTAGTGATAAAAAAGTATACGTTTCAGACACATAAATGTCACCAAAACTATCAAAAGGCAGCTTTTGCCTTATATTATCCTATTATGTATAATGTTTTATCTATCATAGAAATAAAATTGGCTTTTCAATTAAAAAAAAAAGTAGACGTTTCTTCCCCTGAAACTGCTGGAACAGATGTTGGTTTGAGATGGCTCATGCACAGGTCCTCTGTACTTGTGTTTGCCTTTGGTGCCCTCTACCTTCCCTCTTGGTGCACTTCCTTGTTTCTCTTCATTATTTCCTCTCTTCCTAATGCTCCCCAGTTCCCCAAAGAAAACCTGATTGGATAAAAAATAATTGACAATAGCATGAAAGTATTTTCCTTTTAAAGGAGATCAAAACAGTGTGACACAAAGGAATGGTTGCTATATAACCTCAGACAGGAAAAGTCTCATATCTATTTCAAATATGCTAACCACCAGTTAATTGTGTAAAATGGATAAACAAAATCAATTATTACGTTCATATTTATGTCATAGTCTGTGCATGTCCCTTGTTGGGTTTTGGATATTTTTATATTTCTATATTTTATATTTGTGTTTATTGAGATTTTCAGGACGCAGCTAAGTTACTTGAAAAGAGTTTGATCCTTTTGGGTCTTGCTTTTAAGATTTGTTGGGTGGAAATGGGGCACCGCTCCATCAGTCCAGGGATAATTATTCTCCTAAATCTTCTCTACCACTGAGGCAAGACTCTTGTGTGAACTCTGCCAAATTCCTATGAAATAGAAGGTTTTTCTAGTCCTGTTGGTAGGACTAAGCACTATTCATGGCTCTGAGTGAGCACCACTCACTGTCCCCTCTAACTGTCTGACATCGTCCCTCTAATCATCCTTTCTCCAACTCTGGGTCATTTCCAACATGAATGCCTCCATCAGTAAATGTTATGCTGAGTAGTCAAGAGGGACATTCCATGGATCTCTGAGGAACCTTCTGTGAAGTCTCTATAGCATTCTGTCCTGTGACTTCTAGCTTCATCTCTTCACATTAGGGAGTCATAGGGATTTGTCTGCATTCCTGTTCTCTGCACTGCAACTGGGAAATTCCCTTAAGACAGTAAGCTGGGACAATTATAAGAATCATCTTGCTTATATCCTGGCTCTTAGAAATCATTGACATTTTTTATCTGTTGTGTAGTGCCTTAAAAACTCTTGTTTCATATATTTTACTTGGGGTTTTTGTTCTTATTTCAGGTAAAAGGGTAAATCTGCTTCCTGTTACTCTACCTTGGTCATAAGGCAAAGTTGACATACATCCATTTTATAAAAAATCGTACATGTAGTTATAGAGAACATAGATTGGCTTGTGTCTACCCCTCATATCACTGTGCAACTTGTTTTTTTTTCTCATTTAAAAAATTTTTAGCTTATTTTTGCTAACTTCTGTAAAATATTATCTTGCATGATTATATTATATATTTATTCATCCTCCTATTGGTTGCCATTTATGTTGTTTCTAATATTTGTTGTTACAAACAACGCTGCAAACAACATTCTTATGCGTTCCTCCTTGTATCACATGTAACGGATATCTTAGGTCAATTTTAGCAAATTTAGCAATTTTAGGCCAACGCTCTCCAATGTGACCATTATCACTTTAGATTCCCACACTGTAAGAAGACCTGTTTCTTTGCAATTTTGCCCATATTTGATATTGGCAAGCTTTTAACGTTTTGCCAGTCTGCTAGCTCACTAATACTTTAATTTGTATTTCTCTTACTTTTTAAAAAGATTTTATTTATTTATTCATTTACTTTAAAGATTTTATTTATTTATTTGACAGAGATCACAAGTAGGCCAAGAGGCAGGCAGAGAGAGAGAGGAAGGGAACCAGGCTCCCCGCTGAGCAGAGAGCCTGATGTGGGGCTCAATTCCAGGACCCTGGGAACATGAGCTGAGCCAAAGGCAGATGTTTTAACCCACTGAGCCACACAGGCGCCCCAGTATTTCTCTTATTTTTACAAGGTTGAGCACCTTATCATATTTTTATTGGTCATTTTGGTTTCTCCTAGGAATTTTCTACTTAATTTTTATCTAATCTTATATTATTTTTTAACATACTTTAGTTTGTTTAAATGAATGCTGAAAACTTTTGATCCTCGCCTTTTATTTTATATACATAAATATATATTATATACTATTCTAATTTATAATTAGAAATATAAATATTTTAGGGGCACCTGGGTGGCTCAGTGGGTTAAGCCTCTGCCTTTGGCCCAGGTCATGATCTCAGGTTCCTGGGATCCAGCCCCTCATTGGGCTCTCTGCTCAGCAGGGAGCCTGCTTCCCCCTCTCTTTCTCTGCTTGCCTGTCTGCCTGCTTGCGAACTCTATCTCTCTCTCTCTGTGTCAAATAAATAAATAAAATCTTTTAAAAAAATTTTAGAAAAGTAATGTGTTTTATATTTAAATTTTATTTTATATTTTACTTAATTATAAAATAGAATATTACATAGTTAATTTCTCTAAGTTTGCCCTTATTGTATAAACTTTTTAAAATTATTTGTTTTTGTTTTTGTTCTTTTTCATTAACATGTAACATATTATTTGTTTCAGGGGAACAGGTCTGTGAATCATTAGACTTATATGATTCACATCACTTACCACAGCACATACCCTACCCAGTATAAATAACCCAGCCACCATATCTCTCCCCTCCCAGCTCCCCAGAAACCCCTTAGTTAATGGATGAAAGACCTCAGTGTGAGACAGGAATCCATCAAAATCCTTGAAGAGAAAACAGGCAGCAACCTCTTCAACCCCAGACATAGAAACTTTTTCCTAAAAACATCCTCATTTTATAATTTTTTATTGTTTTCTGGTGCAGAATTTGGATTTATATTCAGTTAGACTTTATGTCTGCTTATTTTTTGGCCTTGAGAAAGCCTTTCTGGGGCACCGGGGTGGCTCAGTCAGTTAAGCAACTGACTCTTGCTTTGGTCTCAGGGTCAAGAGATCCAGCCCCACGTTGGGCTCAACTCTCAGTACAGAGTCTGTTTAAGACTCTCTCTCCCTCTCCCCACCCACCCTTCTTTTTCTCTCTCAAAAAAAAAAAATAATTTTTTTTTTTAAAAAGAAAGCCTTTCCTGCTCCTGAAGTTCTTAAGACATTCTCTCCTTCTTAGTAATTTTAGTCTTTCTTAGTAATTTTAAAATTAAATGCTTTACAGTTAGATATTTAATCTGTTTGAAACTTACTTTAGTGCATAAGGTGAGGTAGGGATATAATTTGCATTGTTCATCTCAATCCAAATATTCCAATACTATTTTTGGATTATCCATCTTCTAACCACTTTTTTTAAAAAAAAGATTTATTTATTTTTGAGAGAGAAAGCGTGCACCTGCATGCATGTGAGTGGGACAAGGAGCAGAAAGAGAGAAACCCAGGCAGAATCCTTGCTGAGCACAGAGCCTGAGGTGGGGCTTACCACATAGACCCATGAGGTCATGACCTGAGGAGAAACCAAGAGTTGGTCCCTTAACCAGCTGAACCACCCAGGTGCCTGTCACCATTTAAATATCTGTCATACAGCAAATTCCCAAAAGATACAAGAGTCTGTGCTTGAAATTTTTTCTGCTCCCATTAATCTATTTTTTACACCAACTGTTTTAATTACTGTTGCTTTATAATATCTTGCTATCTTGTAGGGCAAACCCCCCTTTTTGTTATTCTTCCTCAAAATTCTTTTATTCACACTCTCATATACATTTGCAAACAGTTTCATGCTCTAAGAAAATCTTATTAGCTTGGTTGTGTTTTATTAACTCGATAGATTCATTAGGGAATCACGAGTGTCTTTATAATATTGAAGCCTCTTTTTAAAAAAAAAGATTTTTATTTATTAGTTTGAGAGAGAGAGTGAGAGCATGAGCTGGGGGTTGGGGGTAAGAGGGAGAGGCAGAAGCAGACTGAGCCAGGTGCCTGCTCCCGGGCTAGATCCCAGGGCACTGGGATCATGACCTGAGCCAAAGGCAGATGCTTAATATACTGAGCCACCCCGGGGCCCCAGTATTGATGCTTCTTGCCTATTAAACTGGTATAGCTTTCTCTTTAGTCAGATTTCCTTTTTATGGCTTTCAGGAAAGTTCTGTAGTTCATGCAATTTTTGTTTTAAGATTTACTTATTATTTTAAAGGCAGAGGGAGAAAGAGTCCCAAGCACACTCCGTGCTGAGCACAGAGCCCTTTGTGGGGGTCAATCTCACGACCCCAAGATCACGACTGGTGCCAAAAACCAAGAGTCAGGCGCTTACCAATGGCACCACCCAGGCATCTCAGTTCTTGCAATTTTTAAACAATGTTATTGAATTTATCTCCAATAAATTTATAGCTTTATTTGCTACTGTATAAATTTTTTTAATAAATCTTTTTTATTTAATGGAGAGAGAAATCACAAATAGGCAGAGAAAGAGGGAGAGGGAGAAGCAGGCTCCCCGCTGAGCAGAGAGCCTGATGCAGGGCTCAATCCCAGGACCCTGAGACCATGACCCTGAGACCATGACCTGAGCCAAAGACAGAGGCCTAACCCACTGAGCCACCCAGGAACCCCTTTATTTGCTACTGTAAATGGGATTGTTTCCCCTCCCCCCTTGGTTATGGCTGGTCTATAAGAAAGCTGTTGGGGTTCCATTTGTTGAGCTTTCTCTCTCCTCCAAAATGAACTCACTTATGTTCTAATAGTTTCTCAGTTGACTCACTTGGATCTAAGCCTACCTTATTGTCTAAGCTCAGAATAAATTCTAAACGACAAGTAGTTAAAATAACTTATTTAATTATGGATGACCTTGTAGATATCCAAGTCAGCAACCTCAGCCTGTGTTCCACATTCTGGGGGTACACAACGAAGGAAACTAAACTGTGGGGTGCTTACCATACAAGCTTTAGCTTGTCACTGATAACACCGGGTTTTCTACTCTATTCTCTTCTAAAAGCAGAAACAACAAAATCTCCTCTGGCGGACTTTAGATAGTTGGGGTTCAGGTTTTAATATAGCAAGTCCAGGGGCACCTGGGTGGCTCAGTGGGTCTCTGCCTTCGACTCAGGTTATGATCCCAGGGTTCTGGGGTCAAGCCCTGCATCGGAGCCTCTCTGCTCAGGGGGGAACCTGCTTCTCCCTCTCTCTCTGCCTGCCTCTCTGTGTACTTGTGATCTCTGTCTGTCAAATAAATAAAATCTTAAAATATATATATATATATATAAGTCCATCCCTCTGAACAGATTTTTCTCTCAAAGTCCAGGGCATGAAATCAATTGTTACATATGTATTCACTAAAAAAGCAGCTGGAAGATGCTGAGCACTGTGGCCCATGAGATCAAGGCACCACCACACACTTGTGAGTGGTGAGCTCCCAAGGCTGGAGGAAATTTCTAGAATAAAGTGCTCATTACAGAGCCATACCTTTTCTCCTGTTTCCTTACCTCTCTGCACTGCCCTCTTGTATCCACAGCATTGGAAATGCTTTTAGCAACACACCACACTGAATCACCACAAATTATGTGATTCTCTTGGTGGAAAACCAAACACTGTAAAAACTGTGGTTTTCTAGTTCATGCTTCTGGATGGAAAATAATTCAAAATAAGCTGATAGGAGTAGCCAAGAGAGATTTAATCTTCTGTTTGGAAAAGGGCTTCTATATAAGTGAGTAGAGAAACCTTTAAGAATTATTCATGTTTAGGGGACCTGGGTGGCCCAGCGGGTTAAGCCTCTGCCTTTAGCTCAGGTCATGATCTCAGGGTGCTGGGATCAAGCCCCACATCAGGTTCTCTGCTCAGCGGGGAACCTGCTCCCCCTTCCCTCTTTCTGCCTGTCTCTGCCTACTTGTGATCTCTGTCAAATAAATAAAGATTTAAAATAAAATTATTGATATTTACATATATGCACCAGAATGCTATTGTCCCTTGTCAAATAGGCTTCAAATCAACAAAAATGATAATATTTTACCTAATAAGTTTTTTAATTCCTCTGTTAACATTTTGGAATACATCATTTTAATGCACATCTGCAAATTTGTAATCACTTCATGTGAGACAATGAATGCTTAAAAAGGCATCCAGGGGCACCGGGGTGGCTCAGTGGGTTAAGCCTCTGCCTTTGGCTCAGGTCATGATCTCAGGGTCCTGGGATCGAGTCCTGCATCAGTCTCTCTGCTCAGCCGGGAGCCTGCATCTCTCTCTCTTTCTGCCTCCCTCTCTGCCTGCTTGTGATCTCTCTCTGTGTCATATAAATAAATACAATCTTTTAAAAAAAAAAGGCAACCAAAAAAATTTACAGTTTTGGACAGGAGTGTCCCTCACATTTGGATAAGGATGCAAATTCAACTTCATAATAAATTACAGTGCATCATAAAGATTAAATGCACTCAGGGATTGCGTTCTCTCCTCCCTCCACCCTATCCTACACACAGCTGCCTGACTAATCCTCCAAAAACACCAATTTTCATGTGTTGCTTTTCAAAACTAGCTTCCTGGCTTCCTGTTGCCTGAAAAAAATAGTCTCAAGTGCTTTTGTCTGGCATTCAGGGCTCTCTAGGATGGGCACTCTGGCCAACACATCACTCTGCTCGTTTGATCCACCCCACACAAGTGGATCTCGGGCTAGTTATTCAGAGACCCACCTCCTCACCGACACAGCAAAGGTCTCGTGCATCTATCTACTAAACTCAAGGCTCACTCAGTGATGTTCTCAAAGGCCATTAGTGGGTGACATGCCAACTGCTAGAGTCAGGAGCCAGGGTGAAGTTGCCGCCGCCTAACTGCATGGACTGAAAGCGGGAACGTTGATTCTCCAGGAGAAAACTGGGGCATTGTTATGAGAAGGCAGTTGGCAAAACCACCCAGGTTACCTATGACTGCTTTAACACACTCTGGACAAAATTTAAGGAGACAAGTGAACGTATTAACTCCCACTTAGGCTGTAGAAGGCAAATGCAACGGAGGGAAGGCATTGTCTTCTTCTGGAACAAACCACTTAGCTCCAGCTACTTTTAGAAATAGATCAGACCCTTCCAGGAGCCCACTTAGCTGGGTTCATTTGTATACAATGTCCATACCCTCAGGAATATTAACATTTTATCTCAGATTGCATTAATTTAAATAAAACTTAGCAAAAATGGTGTGAAATGAACAAAAACACCATATTCTGTGATGAATCAAATGAAATACATTTTCAGTTGCTGTTTTCGCCATTTAAAGACAAAATTTCTGATAACTGTCATTATTTGTGAAAAGACACAAGACCAACAGTTTGTGTGTATGTGTGTTTTGGTTTTTGGCTTTTTGTTTTTTTTCTTCCCCTTAAGGCTATAGCCATATTGTCACTAATAAAGATCTCAAATTTGCCTGGAAGCTTTCATGGCAAATTGTCAGTCTGAGGGAGTCACCACCCAGCCAAATGGCTTTATACATCATCACTGCCTTTCTTCCACAAACATTCTCTTCCTGCTTTAAACATTAGTTACACTAGTTCTACACTGACACAGTATTTGCATCTCTCTCCTGTCCATAACTCCTAAAAGTTGGGGAACTCTCACTTTAGTTTCCCCAGAGCATGACATTTTATTTGGTGCTTGGGGGGCAATGGGCAGTTCAAGAAGTATGTTAATACTATTACTCAATGTATTGATCCATGCTATGCACCAACAGTGTAGTAAATATCGTTCATTTCTTGTAACAAAGGCAGTAGGAACTTCTCCCAAGAGACGGAATTCCAAGGACAGAATGAAGGCAGGAAGGGAGCTGGTATATTTGTACCTACTTTGTGAGAGACACTGGTTTAGGTATTTTTATGTATAAATTATACCACTGAACTGTCACAATCCTGCAAATTCTTACATGCTTGGGTTTATATGTAGCAAGTTTAGTAATCCACCCAAATTCACAGTGACAGGCCCGTGAGTCAAATCCAGCATGCTTGACTCCATGATTGTCAAGTCCACTAGCCCCATATATCATGAGTCTGAGATTCATGAGTGTGTAGGTGCTATCAGGAAATGTCAAAAATGCCCATTTCAGGGAGACAAGGATGGCTCAGTTGGTTAATTGTCTACCTCTGGCTCAGGTCATAATCCCAGCATCCTGGGATCGAGTCCCCCATCAGGCTTCTTGCTTACCAGGAGCCTGCTTACCACTCTGCCTGCCTCTCCCTCTGCTTGTGCTATCTCTCTGACAAATGAATAAATAAAATCTTTTGTAAAAATCTTGTTAAAGGCCCATTTTAAAGAATGTTTTAAAACATTGTTTGGACAGCAATAAAAGCGAAAGCAGAATGACATAATGTAACGACAGATAGTTTATATGGGAACTCTTTGGGTACTCTGGTGGATGAATGCTTTTAAATTAGTGTTTCATGGACATGGCGAGTTAGAGAGGAGAAGGGAGGTGGGGGAAATTGGAAGGGGAGCCGAACCATGAGAGACTAAGGACTCTGAAAAACAATCTGAGGGATTTGAAAGGGCGGGGGTTTGGGAGGTTGGGGTACCAGGTGGTGGGTATTATAGAGGGCACTGCTTGCATGGAGCTCTGGGTGTGGTGCAAAAAGAATGAATACTGTTATGCGGAAAATAAATAAAAATAAATTAAAAAAATTAGTTTTTCGCAAACTGCAAAAAAAGAAAAGCACTCCCAGTTATAGCATACACTTTATGGTTCACAAAGCACGTGCCAACAATAAAAATAATGATGGGTTACCGTTCCAATTCATAGAAAAGGAGGTACAGGGAAATTGAATGAAAGGAAATAACAAAGTAGGTTCATAAGTCAATCCTCCTTGTAAAAAAATTAACCTGAAAGTGCGTTTCTGCCACCTCTCTCCTGTTTGATATGATAAAGAATGAACACGATACATGAATTATAGTCGTGGTTTTGAAAAGCATAATAGCTTTATACCAACACTTGAGCTTATATTTATTTATTTATTTATTGCTAACAAGATAGCTCGATTTGATATGCGGTTCCTGACAACCAACCTCAGAAGTAATTCCACCTTCATGAGAAGTCAGAAAGAACCACAAACCAAACCTCAAAATAGATTCAAAGAGAAAATACTCTTAAAAAGATTTCCCTTCCTGGGGCACCGGAGTGGCTCAGTGAGTTAAAGCCTCTGCGTTCGGCTCAGGTCATGATCCTAGGGTCCTGGGATTGAGCCCCATGTCTGGCTCTCTGCTCAGCGGGGAGCCTGCTTCCACCTCTCTCTCTGCCTGCTCTCTGCCTACTTGTGATTTCTGTCTGTCAAATAAATAAATAAAATATTTAAAAAAAAATTTCCCTTCCTATCAGAAGCAGACCAAACCACTAACAAATTCCCCAGAAAGCTTCATCTAAAAGGTTGTACTTTCTTCAGACACCCAGCAGGACCTTCTTCTCTGGGCCTGGTATTTATTCAGTGGCCTATTCCAGAGAATAAGACACTAAACTACTGAGCGCCATGGGCCTCAGAACCACGAAAGAGATGATGAGGGGCACAAAGCACGCCTCTGGTCACCAAGAGGGTATGTAAACGTTTGCTGCTTTTCTGCATTTTTCAAAGCTGAGTTTTTAGCTGGAGGCCGCTCCTTTAGGATAAATTGCTGATACCGTATAGTAAAAGCTATTATATGATCTTTTACAAACCATTTCCTATCTTTGCATACAGAGGTCCTTTTTTTTTTTTTTAATTTTACAAGGTAAAGTCAGTGAACACATCTAACTTGACGAATACGTTTCTAAAATGTCAATCTAGGCAAAGCTTTTTCTGCCTACAGTGTGGAGCCTACGTGGTGACATTTTTAAAATGCTTTCAGTCCCTCAGTGAGGCTCTTAGAAGCTAGCCATGGCTTACTACATGCCAGGCACTGTGTCAGGTGTTGGAGCTAAACAGACGGAGAGCTTGGAGGCTGGCTGGGGAGGGACATCCATGACACAACCACAGCTAGAAACGGAGGCCAGTGCTAGAAAAGAGAGAGCAGGCTGCATCGAGAGTGTGTACCATGGGGCTTGTGAGCTCACCAATAAGCGGGAGTAACTGGAGTGGGGAGACGGGTGAGAGGAAGAGGGTCTTCCCATCAATGGGAATCACCTGTGCTTGGAGGCAGGCGCCATGAGGGGTCTCCACAGGAAGAGGGAGGCAGCGTGGTTGAAGGGCAGAGAGATGGGGCAGAACAGACATCAGTCAGTTGGAGGGGTAGGAAGAGACGGGTGGGAGGAATGGGTACCTTTGGAGGACTGAGAATTTGTTAGAAGATCAGTGCAGATTTCTATGAAGATAAATGCCAGGAACTGATAGGTCTATGAAAGGTCACTCTGGCTGCCTTTTGGCAAAGGGGTTGATAAAAGGCACGGGCAGGTGTGAACACACCAGGTGGGAGGTGAGTGCAGGAAATCAGGTGAGGGAGCATGGGAACTTGGTCCAGGGGTATATAAGGGAAAATAGCCTTTAACGAGTTCCACAAATTGGCACCAGCTGTAGCTTCATTACAGTGCTGGAAGGGGTAGAGGTGGGTGTGTCCTGGAGGTTACAGAAATTACATGAGAAAGGGAAGTCTTTTTAGATCTTTTTTTCAACTAGAGGAACTCTCACCTTATTGATAGAATTCCAGAGTGGGAACGGATGTACATGAGGACATCTCTGAAATGTCTGAATATGTTCTTCGACATCTTTGCAAGGGACGAGGAGACCTTGACCGTAGGAGGCCTCGGCCCTCTTTGTAGCCAAAAAGATTTCACCTACAGATTTGGGTTCTCCCTTTTAAAGTCAAGGAGACAGTCCTTCCAAAGGACATCTCCAATCATTTTACCCTCTCATCATACCTCACGTGCTGGGATCTCCAAGACCCTCTGTTCCAGGTTGTGGGTATCCACTTTGGCCGGGCTGGTCTTGCCAAGAACACCACCACAGGAAATCTAGATCCTGTAGTGCTATTAATAACATCATCTAAGACTGTATTTGCTGCCCTCATGGCCTCTTCCCACCATGACTCACTGAAGCTTTTTACACATTGTATCCATTAAGCTATAGTTCCCAAAGCTCATCTTCTCTAGTGCCATTAATTTTTAGGGGACCAGGCAAACCTTAAGCTTGTCCCCCTTAATTGGATCCCTGTGCCCCCACAATCTCTTTGAATGCCTTTCACCATGATCCTTAAATGAGCTCTGAGACCACTTCTGGTACCTATCACTTCTTGGCACCTTGTCTGTTAGGTTCTTGGAAGAGGAGGTGGCTATGGAGGTGAGTGGGGATGGGAGTGGGAGGATTTCTCCCTTCACCTCCCTTTTTGTTTTTTTCAAATAATGGGTTTTGAGGGGGAGGGAAAGGTTAACCAGACAATTTATTTTCCATCTCCCATTGATAAAATGTTTACCACTCCCCACTGGAAGAATTTAGATCTTTCTTTTGAATCTCCAGGAAAATCTCCCAAACCTGCCCACCACCATGTGGATTCAGCCATCTTCTGATTCACCTCCAGATTGTCTCCTCCTAACTGCTCAAGCCACAGGTTAAGGGCGAAATGTTCAATGCCCAAGCAATTAAGTCAGGAACACGTTTATCTAAGCAATTGCATGCAGCTGTGTATCTCCATACAGGGGGGTCTCTCCCAAGCCTTTCCAACCTCAGCAAAACAAGAAAAAGCCCCAGCGACCTGGGGGTATATATCATTCATTCATTCCTGTGTTCAACACTCATGGCGGTTCCCCACCGGGACAGTGGGAGAGCAAGGACGGGAGAAATCCTGGAAGCTGAAGTCTGAGGAGGATTTCAAATTCAAGTCAGAGATGAAAGAAACATATGGACTCGGTCCTCAGGTACACGCAGTATTCTGAACTGAGGCTAGAACCAGAGACCATTCTAATGAAAGGCCTCCACAGGTGGGCTCTCACAGGTGGGCTCAGACTCAGTTTCCTGTATATTCATTCATGAAATCCCTCTGCGGGTCAAAATGCAGAACAAAACCATTTAATAAAAGTGACAATGAGGAGAGGAAAGGGACCTGAGAAGGTATGTGAATGGGGAGAGAGGAAGAGCCAGGGCGGAAAACCCGAGAATCCCTCCTGGGCTCCTTGCTGCCAGGGAGGTCTGAGGGACTAGTTTCCACCTGGGATCCCAAGTCCAGAACAAAAGCGGCGGGGCCACAGCGCGGGACAGGAAAGGAGGTCCTCGGCACGAGCGCATGGGGGTGCCAAACGATGAGGGATAGCGCGCTCGCTGGCGGGGGGCACCTCGCGTGGCGCTGTCCACGGCCCGACCCCGTGGGGACCCGGGTGCGGCGCGGAGTCTGGGGTGGTCCCGGTGCCCCGGGGGTTGCGGGAGGCTGGGTCCCCACACCCCTGCGGGCTCGCGGCCCGCGCTTTCTGCTCCAGGTGAGGTCGCGGCGAGGTGTCACTTTACCTGCGCGCAGAGGGTCGTCCGGAGAAGGCATGGGGTGGGGAGGGGCAGTGCGGCCTCGGGGCTGGGCTGGAGCGCGGGAGCCCTTGGGCGGCGAGTTTGGTGGGTCCTGCAGTCCCGACTGTGCCGCAGCACAGCAACGCGGCGCTGCACGCCCCTCCTCCGCCAGCCCATCCACCTCCTCCCAGACTCTCAGCCGGGTCCTCTGGGAGCTCACTTCCCGCTTAGGCAATTAGCAAAGCCCCTTCACCCGGCCATCTCTGCCCCCGCCCCTGCCCCCACCCCTGCCCCCCTCTCTCCTGAGGCGCAGGCCCCGGAAGCCCCGGGGGCCTGCGAGCGTTGCCAGCGCCTGCGCTGGGCGGCCTCCTAGCCTGGCTCCCGGAGCGGGTGTCTGCGCGCGGCCTGGCTGCGAAAAGATCATCAGCCCTAATCCCCGACTGCATTCTCGGGTCACTTCGCTGGCTTCCTGATTGCGCCTGAAGCCGGGAACCAGCTTCCCCAGCACAGGGGGAGTTGCCTGCCCGTGATCTGTTTGAGCAGTCTCCTCTTCTCCAGGCAGGGTCCGCCCTTGCATGATGGCACCCCCGAATCACTTCGACCTGGATGTTTGGGTTTTTTGTTTGTTTTTTGGTCTTTGGTTATTACATGACCTCCATGGTAGGTGCTCCACAAAGGGAGTGAAAAGAGGACGCCTGATACATACGCATATGGCCATTCTAGAAAAAGAGCTTGGGGTTCTCTCGGAAGCGCGGCATTGGTCCTTGCATTAAGGTTTAATTGAAAAGGGATTATGCACCAAGTTCCTTAAATGAGCATAGATTGAAAACGTTTACTGAGAATAAATATGTAAAATAGTTACATTTTAACTAAATCTATCATAAATCATAAATCTATTACACGAAGGTTACAGGCAATTTAAATGCAATAGCACTCTCTTCAGGGTTTTAAATAATCCCTGTCTGTCTTGGCACATGAGAATGCAAAGATAGGAAATGGTTTGTAAAAGATCATATAATAGCTTTTACTATACGGTATCAGCAATTTATCCTAAAGGAGCGGCCTCCAGCTAAAAACTCAGCTTTGAAAAATGCAGAAAAGCAGCAAACGTTTACATACCCTCTTGGTGACCAGAGGCGTGCTTTGTGCCCCTCATCATCTCTTTCGTGGTTCTGAGGCCCATGGCGCTCAGTAGTTTAGTGTCTTATTCTCTGGAATAGGCCACTGAATAAATACCAGGCCCAGAGAAGAAGGTCCTGCTGGGTGTCTGAAGAAAGTACAACCTTTTAGATGAAGCTTTCTGGGGAATTTGTTAGTGGTTTGGTCTGCTTCAGATAGGAAGGGAAATTTTTTTTTAAATATTTTATTTATTTATTTGACAGACAGAAATCACAAGTAGGCAGAGAGCAGGCAGAGAGAGAGGTGGAAGCAGGCTCCCCGCTGAGCAGAGAGCCAGACATGGGGCTCAATCCCAGGACCCTAGGATCATGACCTGAGCCGAACGCAGAGGCTTTAACTCACTGAGCCACTCCGGTGCCCCAGGAAGGGAAATCTTTTTAAGAGTATTTTCTCTTTGAATCTATTTTGAGGTTTGGTTTGTGGTTCTTTCTGACTTCTCATGAAGGTGGAATTACTTCTGAGGTTGGTTGTCAGGAACCGCATATCAAATCGAGCTATCTTGTTAGCAATAAATAAATAAATAAATATAAGCTCAAGTGTTGGTATAAAGCTATTATGCTTTTCAAAACCACGACTATAATTCATGTATCGTGTTCATTCTTTATCATATCAAACAGGAGAGAGGTGGCAGAAACGCACTTTCAGGTTAATTTTTTTACAAGGAGGATTGACTTATGAACCTACTTTGTTATTTCCTTTCATTCAATTTCCCTGTACCTCCTTTTCTATGAATTGTAATGGTAACCCATCATTATTGTTATTGTTGGCAGGTGAGAATTATAGATCAATGCCCAAAGTGAAAGCAGAAGGCAGGTTTATTAAAGCCACAGCACACTATCTAAGGGAGAGCAGGTGGTATTCCATGAGGTGGAGCTGGCCCTTACTTTGTTTTGGGATTGGATATTTCTTGGTCTTTTTGATGTGGGAGGAGGTTTGACATGCAGTGGAGTGATCTCTAATGGAGGCTGCTTCCAATCATTTGGGGAACTCCTACCACAGTTTGGGAAGGGGAGTTGTTGTTGCCATTTTTATTTTATTTTTTTCAGGGTTCCAAAATTCATTGTTTATGCACCACACCCAGTGTTCCATGCAATATGTGCCCTCCATAACTCCCATTAACAGGCTTACCCAAGCCTCTGCCCCCTCCCCTCAAAACTCTCAGTTTGTTTCTCAGAGTCCACAGTCTCTCATGGTTTGTCTCCCCCTCCAATTTTCCCCCACTCACTTCTCCTCTTGATCACCCAGTGTCTTCCGTGTTATTCTTTATGCTCCACAATTAAGTGAAACCATATGAAAATTGACAATCTCTGCTTGAATTATTTCACTCAGGATTATATCCTCCAGTCCTGTCCATGTTGATACAAAAGTTGGGTATCCTTCCTTTCAGAAGGAAGCATAATACTCCATTGTAAAAATGGATCATATCTTCTTTATCCGTTCATCCATTGAAGGTCATCTTGGTTCTCTCCAAAGTTTAATGACTGTGGTCATTGCTGCTATAAACATTAGGGTACAGATGTCCTTTCTTTTCACTGCATCTGTATCTTAGAGGTAAATACTCAGTAGTGCAATTGCAGGGTCATAGGGTAGCTCTAATTTTAATTTCTTAAGGAGTCTCCACACTGTATCCCAAAGTAGCTGCACCAACTGGCATTCTCACCAATAGTGTAAGAGGGTTCCCCATTCTCCACATCCTCTCCAACACTTGTTGTTTATTGCCTTGTTAATTTTGGCCATTCTATCTGTGTAAGGTGGTATCCCAATGTGCTTTTGATTTGAATCTCCCTGATGGCTAATGATGATGAACATTTTTTCATGCATCTGTTTGCCATTTGTATGTCTTCTTTGGAGAAGTTTCTGTTCATGTCTTCTGCCCATTTTTTGACATGATTATCTGTTTTGTGTGTGTTGAGTTTGAGGAGTTCTTGATAGATCTTGGATATCAGCCCTTTATCTGTAATGTCATTTGTGAAAATCTTCTCCCATTCCGTGGGTTGTCTCTTCATTTTGTTGACTGTTTCCTTTACTGTGCAGAAACTTTTGATCTTGATGAAGTCCCAAAAGTTCATTTTTGCTTTTGTTTCCTTTGTCTTTGGGGGGACATGTCTTGAAAGAATTTGCTGTGGCCAGTGTCCAAGAGGTTACTGCCTATGTTCTCCTCTAGGATTTTGATAGATTCCTGCCTCACGTTGAGGTCTTTTGTCCATTTCGAATTTATCTTTATGTATGGTATAAGAGAATGGTTGAGTGTCATTCTTCCATACATAGCTGTCCAATTTTTCCAGCACCATTGATTGAAGAGGCTGTCTTTTTTCCACTGTATAATTTTCTCTGCTTTGTCAAAGATTTTTTTGACCATAGAGTTGATGGTCCATATCTGGGCACTCTACTCTGTTCCACTGGTCTACATGTCTGTTTTTATGCCAGTATCATGCTGTCTTGGTGAACACAGCTTTGTAGTAAAGCTTGAAATTAGGCAACATGAAGCCCCCAGTTTTGCTTTTCCTTTTTCAACATTCCCTTAGCATTTCAGGGTCTCTTCTGGTTCCATACAAATTGTTTGGAATTGTTTGTTGTTGTTTGTTCCAGCTCTTTGAAAAGTGCCAGTGGAATTTTGATCAGGATAGCACTGAAAGTATAGATGACTCTAGGCAGTATAGACATTTTCACAATGTTTATTCTTCCAATCCATGCACGTGGAATGATCTTCATTCTTTTTGTGTCTTCTTCAGTTTCTTTCATGAGTATTCTGTAATTCCTCAAGTACAGATCCTTTACCTCTTTGGTTACATTTATTCCAAGGTATTTTATGGTTCTTGGTGCTATAGGAAATGGAATCAATTCTCTAATTTCCCTTTCTATGGAAATCAACTGATTTCTGTACATTAATTTTGTATCCTGCCACATTACTGAATTGCTGTTATGACTTCTAGTAGCTGGGGGGTGGAGTATTTTGGGTTTTCTATATAAAGTATCATGTCATCTGCAAAGAGAGAGAGTTTGACTTATTTTTTGCCAATTCGAATACCTTTTATTTCTTTGTGTTGTCTGATTGTTGTTTCTAGGTCTTTTAGTACTGTGTTGAATAACAGGGTTTAGAGTGGACATCCTTGTCGTGTTCCTGATTTCAAATGGTAGGCTGTCAGCTTTTCCCGTTTGAGGATGATATTCACTGTGGGTTTTTCATAGATAGATTTTATGAAGTTGAGGAATGTTCCCTCTATCCCTGTACTTTGAAGTGTTTTAATCAAGGAGTGGATGCTGTATCTTGCCAAATGCTTTTTCTGCATCAATTGAGAGGACCATGTGGTTATTCTCTCTTCTTTTATTGATTTGTTCTATCACATTTACTGATGTGTGAATGTTGAACTATCCTTGTATCCCATGGATAAATCCCACCTGGTCATGGTGGATAATCTTTTTAGTGTACTGTTGGATCCTATTAGCTAGGATCTTGTTGAGAATCTTGGCATCCATATTCATCAGGGGTATGGGTCTGAAATTCTCCTTTTGGATGGTGTCTTTGCCTGGTTTGGGGATCAGAGTAATGCTGGCTTCATAGAAAGAGTCTGGAAGTTTTCCTTCTGTTTCTATTTTTGGAAGCAGCTTCAGAAGAATAGGTGTTATTTCTTCTTTGAAAGTTTAGTAGAATTCTCCAGGGAATTCACCAGGTCCTGGGCTCTTGTTTTTTGGGAGGTCTTTGATGACTGCTTCGATCTCCTAACTAGATATTGGTCTATTCAGGTTGTCAATTTCTTCCTGATTCAGTTTTGGAAGTTTATAGGTTCCTAGGAATGCATCTATTTTGTCTAGGTTGCCTAACTTATTGTCATATAACTGTTACAACCGTTGATAATAATTTCTGATGATTGTTTCTATTTCCTTGCGATTAGTCATGATCTTTCCCTTTTCATTCATAATTTTATTAATTTGGGTATTCTCTCTTTTCCTTTGGATTAGTTTGGCCAATAGTTTATCAATCTTATTGGTTCTTTCAAAATTCAGCTTCTAGTTTCATTGATGTGTTCTACTGTATCTCTAGTTTCTATCTCATTGATCTCGGCTTTAATCTTGATTATTTCCCTTCTTGCATGTGGGTTTGACTTAATTTCTGTTGATTCTCCAGGTCTTTAAGGTGTAAAGAGAGCTGGTTTATTCTGGAGTTTTCAATTTTTTTGAGGGAGCCTGGTGGGAAGAGTTGTTTTTTACCTTAAAAGGTTTGTTCTGGAACCATCATGGCAACTCTTTTCCATGGGGATGGCAATGCAAATGCATTATGATAGATCTAGGGGTTACTCTGGGATAGAGGTAGAAGAGGAGAGAACATTTTCAGTACCAGTGTCTCCTGGTTTGCTAGGCCCAGGGTCTCAGAAGTCACAAAGTCGGAAGGTTGTGCCCTCAGTCTTCTAATATGTAACCCATTTTTCACCATCCTTGCCTCTAACTCATCTCTCACTGTCCACACATTCAGATATAGGGGAATATTGATTGACAAAATATTAATTGACAAATAACACGAGTTGGAGAATAAGAAAAATGGAGGCACCTGATTATATAATATTACTTAAATAAAATAGGTTTTTATAAGTGCTATCAGAAGTAAATTCCTCAATAATTTAATCACACAGAATGATGGAATCCTAGATTTTTTTTTCTTGTATTTACTACGAAAATAATCATGCCTCAAGTATATTAAAATGGAATAGGTAAAATTAAAAATTGTTTTAAGTTGATTTGCGTGTGTTGTGCGTATGTGAGAGAGAAAGTGAGAGAGAAAGAGAAAGAGAGAAAAGGAGAAAGGGAAAGACAGAGAGGTGGCTGCAGTGAATTGATGAGTTGCAGGATAGATTTTAAGTTTTGTCTTTTGCTTTCTACATTTCCTTTTCCTTAGGTTCAAGAGAACAATCAGTAATATCTCAGATGCCTGCTGGTAACATCAGCAGAAAGAGTTAGAGGTTCCCAGAAAATTAAAGATGAGATCTAGTTTTCCTGACATAAGAAAAGTCATTTTTTGGTCCCCAGCTATTTTCAATGATCTATACCCTACCTGTGTACTTGCCAAAGCACACTTCTTCCAAAACTTCCTGGGAGGTTCTTAAAAAATGCAAAAACCTCACTAGTTAAGGATTTTGAGGGAACAAGGCAATGGGAAAACTAACAGTCACCACCAGACCAGGAAATAGCCTAAGCTATTGAGACAATGAGTGGTAAAACTCCTAGTGCTATTTCAAAAGTAATCAAGGCCTTGCATTCCTTGTCCCAGAAAATGAGCCCAGGACGCCATCTAGTTTCTATCTGCTCTTGAAGCCTGCAGAGTCCCTTTCCCTTGTCCAACAGTTACCTCTGCTTTATTCTAACGTTGAAGTTTCTGCCCTCGGTGGAATACAAGCTTCATTCAGGTGAACACGCAATACATATTGCACAAATACATATGTGGATGTGCATGCATCCACAACTTATGACCAACCATACACGGGATAATAAAACTCTCCCTTCTGAGTATTCATCTTAAATACTAAATAAAAATCTCCTGTTTAAATAGTCAAGGCTTTGGAACTTATTCCCTGTGATCTCCTTGTATGTTGTAAACAAAGATTCCTTTGTTTGACAACTCCACCTGTTTCTGTGATTCACCAAAGACTGACCTCAGTTAGTTCAGTTACTGTAATGGCTTTCACTACTCTGATTCTACCTCTGCAAGTCTCCAAATTTAACTATTTTCTTCTCCAATTCCGCATGTTCTTGGCTTTAAACTGCAACTCTGAAGAGATGATTTGCTTGTTAAAAAAAAAAAAAAAAACAAGAAAAGGTTGTAGTAGTCAACATTGTTACTTTGAACTTCCTGCCCTAAGGGGCTCTCCTGTTGTTTCTCTTTGACTTCCTAGACTAAAACAACAGAAATTTGGCAATACATCACTCCCCAATCCAGATTACTGACAGAACAGTTTATACTCTTAGAAAAATATGAGTTTAAAAGATCACATATTAAATACTTAAGCATGTAGTGTAATATAGTGGTTTACAAGAAATATATTTTGGTCATCTGAATATTTGGTTTTCAACCATGGCTACTGACTCACAGCTCCTAAAACTCTTGGAATTTCCTGTTATAAGGGTGAGAGAGGTGTGTTTTGTTATGTTAATGAAGTGACGTTCAGTCCTCACTCAAGGCAAGGGCTGTTTGCCTGAAGGACCAACCACTTGGTGAAAGCCTTTATAACTTTTTGCCCAACATGCCTCCCCTTCCCCCGAATTCAGGATTATCTGGGGAGGGAAGAGGAGCTGGAGATTAGATCAGCAAATGACAATGATTTAGTCAGTCATGACTATGTCATGTAGCCTCCACAGAAAACCTGAAAGGACTGGGTTCAGAAAGCTTTTAGTTTGTTAAATGTATGAAAAGGCAGGAAGAGTGGCAGTCTTCCAGAAGGTAATAGAAGCTCTGTGCCCATTCTCCATACCTTGCCCTGTGCACTTCTTTATCTATCTATTGATTTAAATCTTCTATTATATCTTTTAATAAGCTGGCAAACATAAATTAAGTATTTTTCTGAGTTTTGTGAGTCCTTGTAGCAAATCAAAAGAACGTAAGAAGTTGGCCACTGGGACCTCCAACCTGTAGTTGCTCAGTCACAAGCACAGATAATAACCTGGGGCCTACAGGGAGACTGGCATCTGAGGTGGGGTTGGAGATAGTCTTGGAGGACTGATCCCTTTACTGATGAAATCTTATGCTATGTTCAGGTAGATAGTGTCAGAATTTAGTTGAATTCTTGGAGATCCTGCTGTTGTCTGAAAATTATTTGGCATTGTTGGTATGATGTCCTAAAACCCAAAAAGATATAGCTACCTCAAAATAAGAATAAGGTTGACAGCTTATATATAATAAGTGAGTATACCAGGGATTTAAAATATACCCAATAAATAGTGTAAGGAAATAAGGAAATATTTTGAAATAAAATAAAGAGTAAGAACCTAGTGGTACTAATAGATTAAATATATGTAATCTAGTTGAATTAAGAATACAATGGATAGAATACATAATGGATTCAATAGAGATAAAAGTCACTTAAGGATATAGTCATCTGGATACCAGCAAAGCATTAAAATTATCAATATAAAAGAGGTGTAAGATGTAGGTGATGTGTGTGGAACAAAAGCTAGAGAAAAAATTAGATTTCCTTACTACTCATAGCCTGTTGACAAGTCCTTGAAGTTCCTCTGGGGACTCATCTGCTTCAATGTGGACACGTCCACTCAGGGCAAAAAGCATTCTTAGTCCACCCCGCAGGATACTGAAAATCTACTTTCACATGTAAAACTTACTTTGGAAACTTATTTATCTCTACTTCCCACCCCTGCCCTCAAGATATACATTGGCAATTATCTCCCAAGCATATACCCACTGATACACATCAGAAGAGTCTCTTCCCTAAGTTTTTACTAAATAGTAATAAATGACCTTTCCCTAACAATGGCTAGCCCCCTCAAAGTCCTGGAAACCTTGTTTATAAAATACCTTGGAGGCTTGTGCTATCCCTAACCTCCTCCCAAATTGAAAGTATATAATCAGCCACTTTTCATGACCCTCTCTCTCTACTCCAAATAAATAAATAAATATTTTTTAAATAAAATAAAATAAATGACTTTTTTTAAATGAAAGAAGAAAAAGGAAAGAAATATTTGAATATTAATGTACATCTATGTCTCAAGCATAAAATAGTCAAGACACTGGATTAAAACTTACATACAAGAAAAGAAAGAAAATATTCATAACTATAGGTGACTCTATGAATCCCAAACTAGGGCATACATACCAAAGACAAAAAAAAAAATCATAAGTGTTAGAGAGAAAAACAATTCATTAATAAAGAAACAAGAATCAGACTGACAGAAAAGTTTTAAATAACATCAGATATAAAAAAGAATGAATAGCTTTATTATCTTGAAAAAAATAATCACAATTGTTAACTTTTAGATCCTTATAAAATGTCATTGGAATAGGAAGGCATAATAAAAAAAATATTTTCAGGAATGCAGACCACAGATAATTTGCCTTAATTTGTGTAGGCAGCACTTAAATACTAATATTATTTTAACAGTTAAAATGTACTCTATGACCTATGGGGTGGGGGAAAAGAGGATGACCAAGTCATCTTGAAATAATTCAGTTTTATGAAAAAAGTAAAAAGATCGAAAAAAAGACTTGAAGAAAAGAGAGATAAAACATATGCATAATAAAAATAAATAAATAAATGAACAACTGGAGTGCCTGGGTTACTTAGTCGGTTCAAGTGTCTGCCTTCAGCTCAGGTGATGATCCCAGGGTCCTGGTATTGAGCCCTGCATCAGGCTCCCTGCTCAGTGGAGAGTCTGCTTCTCCCTCCCATTGAGAAAAAAAGTTTGACTCATTTATTTGAGAGAGATAATCTTTAAATTTTACTTATTTATTTGAGAGAGAGTGAGAAAAGAAAAACATGCACACAGCAGGGGGAATAACAGAGGGAAAGGGAGAAGCACCCCACTGAGCAGGGAACCTCCTGTGGGGCTCTATCCCAGGACCCGGGTATTATGACCTGAGCTATAGGTAGACACTTAACTGAGCCACTCAGGTACCCCCATGAATACAATCTTTAAAAATAATAATAATATAATAAAGAAATAATATTTCAGATAGTATGATTTTTTTAAATGTAAGACTTGGTATAAAAACAGGATGACATACTTGTCTAATTATAGCAAAAGACTTTGATAAGTTTAGATGCAGTAGTATGTAAAAATTTAACTTCTTTCATTAACTGATAATTTAATTAGATTAAATTAAGAGACATCCAAATTTAGAGAATATAATAGTTCTGATCTATTAATAAATGTAGCCATCCTGACCCTAAAACAATAGTCTTCAGTAAGTATATAAGCATAAGTTGAACATTTACACAAACAGGCCATTATTTAGGCCAGAAGTATATGCCAATAAATTCCTAGAGTTAAATATCAGGCTATATTTTCCAAGAATAAGGCAATAAAATAGAAAACAATGATAAAAATATTAAATTCATATAATTGGAAGTTAACTTCATACCTAAAAAGAAATAATACAGCTAATTCAGAAATTTTTAGAATTATAGTACTATGGTAATATCAACTCTCAAAATGAGTAACAGACAGGAGGGGCTAGGGAGGAAGAGATCCATAGGGAACTTTGTGAACAGGCTCTCAGAAATCCCCAAAATGTGGTGTGGGAAAACCAGAGTAAAGAGATAAATTGGACCACCCTACCCCAGGGAAGAACACCCTGATCTAGGCATGTGGGATGGAGAACCACCCTGCCCTAGGTGTATGGGGTGGGTCATGTGGGATGGGTGTCTCTATGATAATCACTTGTAACCAAAAAAGAATAATCAGGCCCTCCTAAAAAGGAGGAAAACCATTGAAGGAGTTATTGATAGAGATGTTAAAAGGATTAAAGTTGCCTGGTTACCTTTTTATAAAAAATAAACCCTGAAGGCACTCATTGTTAACTGTGTGGGGACCTCTTTTAGTTGTGAGAGCTTTTTCTATATATTCACTTGATAAACTTCTGTCACTTACTCACTCTCCATTGCCCATGAGTTTCCTTCTTTGACTCCAAGAGACAAGAACCTAGCTCTCCCACATCATTCCCTAGACTTAAGTATCAGGCTATATTTTCCAATGATAAGGCAATAAAACTAGAATATAATGACCAAAATATTAAGTCCATGTAACTGGAAGTTAACTTTATACCTAAAAAGAAATAATACAGCTAATTCAGAAATATTTAGAATTACTGTACTATGGTAATATCATTTGTGAAAATAAGTGACAATAATTAAAGGTATGAAGGAAATCTAACGGTTTAATTGTATTAATTCAAAAGAAAAACAAAACAATACAACAAAAACACCAAAGCATAAAACAACAAAACAAAACAAAAAGAATATAAAAGCTAAACCTAAGAACGACAGCAGTAATAAAATATTATAGAAACAAACAAATTTTTGTAATAGATTAATAATAAAGATTTGACCAATGAGTAATGGTCAGGAATACTCCGAGATGATGAAGATAAAATAAAATACTAAATGAAATGTATAAAAACTAAATTATAGACCTAAGAGACTGATTAAAAATGCTTCTAGAAAAAGAGTCGAAATTTAAGACAATAAAATTAATAGCACCATAGAGAAAACTGTATTTGTGACATAGGGGATCAATTAGAGATGATAAAGTATTTCCTTAAATATCAAAGATAACAATTAGACTCAGTGGCTCAGTCAGCTAAGCCTCTGCCTTCACCTCAGATCATGATTCCAAGGCCCCGAGACTGAGCTTGACTCCCTGCTTGGTGGGGAACCTGCTTCTTCTTTTCCCTCTCCCTCTGCAGCTTCCCCTGCTTGTGCTTGCTCTCTCTCTCTCTCAATAAATAAAATTTTAAAAGTTAAAAAAATTAAGAAATAAGGATCAAAGATTAATCCATAAGGTAAAAATATTTATTAAAGTGATTAATTAATTTATATTAAAATTAAATATTTCCTTGCAATTAAGTACAGTGTGGAGAAAAAGTTAATAGACAACTGACATAGGAATGAACAATACTTAAAATATTTAAAACTGACAAGGAATTATTAGAGTTAGACTCCATGATGATCTCTATGTATGTGCATATAAAACACCTTAAAATACTTTGTAGGAATGTGCTACAGGAAATTAAAGAGACAGGGAGATAAAGGGGGAAAAAATAGCTCAACTTGAAATGACTAGTTGGTTGCCACTGTGTTTTATTTACATTTTCCACCACTTTTTTGGTCAATGAAATTATTTTACATGTATCTATTATTATCTTGTAGGGCATGTTACACTAATATCATTATTAATGAAGTTGAGAATAAGAATATGATGCCTCATTTCATCATAATTGTTAAAAATAATCCCTGAAGCTGGTAAATGCAGGAAGCCAGAAACAGAAATAATAATTAGCACCAGTTCAAGAGCTTGTCCACCTGGAACCTGTAAGAAAATCCAACTAGATCCTGAAAATAATGAGTGATTTGAGGAAACTGGACAGGGATATAGATTTCCAGATGCTCTTTACTAATAATGGCAATAGCAACTTAGACAATGTAATGGAAAAAATCTATGAATTGGCAGTAAGAAAATTATTTAAAAAATAGAAACCATAAGCCAATGAACTTGGGAAAATTATGAAGAGTCTACATAAACATAAAAAGAAACAATATGAATTTGCCAAGGCACATTCACATTTTTAAAAATAAGTTAAAAGGGGAACAATATGCCATAATACATATATCAATGTTTTTCATAGAAGTTTAGTATAAAAAATAAACATTTTAAATAGTTTATTTGGAAATTGATATCACATATCTGTAAAACTTGGAAGAAGAAATGGATAACTATGACTAAACAAAGGTAGCAGAAAAATGATTTACAATAATAGATAAAAGCTATTCAAAAAGGCAGTGAATATTGGCCAAAGCTTAGGAAAATCGATAAAATACAAAATTTAAAATGAATTCATAAATGAAAAATAGAATCCCATTAAATCTAATTTGGAAAGAACTAATATTTTTTTTTGTCTGAATCTGCTCTGCTCTGCCTTTCAGGCCCACTCAGCTCTTCTCTCATGCCCAGTAATAGTAAAGTCAGGGACATTAATTACTTCTGGGATGAATTTTAACCACTGTGGATAGGATGCAGAAGCCAGTGGGTTAAACAGATTCTTTCTTGTTTCAGGAAAATAATTCTGAGATGTATTCTGTGCATTAGGATTGATGCTCAGTTGTCCACAATCATAATCCACTCAGTCTGAACTCATATATGTTTCTCCTGGACCACTTATCTCTTCTCATTCTCTCCTCTTCCACGTGATCAAATCCCAAAATAATTATTTAGGTTGTGTATGCAAGTCCTGATTTTGAAGGGAAACTCAGTTACAGAAAGAGATGAAAATAAAGATTCAGGAAAAAAAAATGGTGCACTTGGGTGACTCAATTAGATAAGCATCTGACTCTTGATTTCAGCTCAGGTTATCTCAGGGTGATGAGATCAAGCCCCTATAGGCTCTGTGCTGGGCAAGGAGGTTGCTTAAGATTGTTCACCTCCCACACTGTCTTTCTCTTAAATAATAAGCACTGTTGAACTATATTAGATTCTGTACCTTCTCTCGAGCCATGAACCTATCACTGTCTTTAACTCTTGAAAACTTCATTAGACAAATTAATGTGGTGAAGGAAGCAATATGAGAAAGCCTATTAATCTGATGAGCATGGAACTGAACAAACCCTATAGATACTTTCCCTTTGACTTCTAGCCTATCAATACCTACAGTGAGTCACATACACTCAAGATTATTGTTTTTATTGTATACTTCATATATTCATTAATTTTTGACTCATTATCATTTTGTTGAAGTGTTAACTATGGCAATAAACAAACTTTTAATTAACTTTTCCTCCTATGATACAAATATAACTTGCACTTGAGTTTTAGCTAATTTTATGTTCTAAAATTGCCAAAACAAAGTGATCGAGGTTTCTAGATTATTTACTGTATTTTCTACTATATAATATTGTTCTGTCTCTTCTGTATAAAGAAAATGAATGCTTGGGGCTTTTGGGTGGCTCAGTGCTTTAAAGCCTCTGCGTTCTGCTCAGGTCATGATCCCAGAGTCCTGGGATAGAGCCCCACATCAGGCTCTCTGCTCAGCAGGGGCCCTGCTTCCCTTCCTTTCTCTCTGCCTGCCTCTCTACTTGTGATCTCTGTCTGTCAAATAAATAAATAAAATCTTAAAAAAAGAAAATGAATCCTTGAT
Organism: Mustela putorius furo; assembly: GCF_011764305.1. NCBI lineage: Eukaryota > Metazoa > Chordata > Mammalia > Carnivora > Mustelidae > Mustela > Mustela putorius. Next base: position 203,394 of record NW_025421398.1, read on the forward strand.
AACTAAATGAATGCTTTACTGAACAAATTAAATATGGCAATAGCATTTTATTTTATCACACTTTACATATTAAACTATAATATTATATCACTTGTCTACAAATAATCTACTCACATAGTCATTTGGAAGCTTTTAGCAAAAGAATTCTTCCTCCTGATTGTAGTATAAAAGCCACAGAAATATACAGAAGACTCCTAGGATAGAAAGTTAAATCCAGTTATCCGTGATGCCTTGAGTAGGACCTGACCTATGTATGTCCTGGGATGCACTAGTAACTGTTACATGTGATAGGATTATATTTAATATATACAGTTTCATTTACTTCACAAAGGAGATATAAATTTGAGAATAAAATATTTGATGAATCTATAAAGTCTATATCTATTTGTAACCAATGTGGTAGAATTAAGATATTAATTTGAAAAAAAATTTCATTGAACACATACACATATTCAATTGTTTTTATATATATAAACAGCATTATTTATTTATGTAAATAAATGCATTTTCAGTAATATCCATTTACTTATCAATCATAAGGGTAATTTTAAGTACTAAGAATAAGAAATATGTGAAAAGAGTGCAGTTCAAGAGTGCAGTTTGTGGTAATTAATACAATATGATAGGCTCATAAAAAAGATATATTACTTGAACTTAAAAGCTTCTATAATTAAGCGATGACCACTTGAAATTTGTAATTAGTCTTGCTGCAGTTTTTCCTTGCACTTATTGCCCTTCCCCAGAAGTTCATTAAGAATTTCTGTGAATGTCCTTATGTTTAATCTCATTCATGGATTCCACTGCTGCTCACAAAACAAAGCCAAAAAGAGAGGTAACTCTATGTGGCACTCCATCCACAAGCAATACATTCATAAATAATTAAAAAGCTCTCTACTTCATTTGTTACCCATTCAGCTGATAATTTAAATGAGTAACTGAGGCCATTTTATCAGCACTTTTAATAGAATGTGACTCAGAAACTTCACAGTGTTATTTAAGAAGAAATGTTCATGTGTTAAGGTTTTTATTTTTTTTAAATCAACAAAATAGTTTTCAAATATTAAAAGCAAATGTCTCCTTTTACTCCAAGTTTCCTTGCTATGTCAAAGTTATAAATAAATACATTATAATCGTATTTTTTAAAATATTTTATTTATTATTGATTTGACAGACAGAGATCATAAGTAGGCAGAGAGGCAGGCAGAGAGAAAGGGAAGCAGGCTCCCTTTTGAGCAGAGAGCCTGATGTGGGGCTTGATCCTAGGGTCACCGGGACCATGACCTAAGCTGAAGGCAAAGGCGTTAACCCACTGAGCCATCCAGGCGCCCCTACAATCGTATTTTGAGTAGTAGATAAAAACAAATGTTTTGAAACTGTCTGTGGGTTGAATGTCTGGGTTAACTTGTATAAATATCTGAACTCAATGTATTTAGACTTTATTAGATGGTTTTTTTGTAGACTATTTAAAAATACATGCTCAGATAATGACAACATTACTTTATTCATTTTAATAAATAAATTATTTTATTTAATAATGTTTAGATATTTATTTATTAAATTAATGATTTAATATTTAATAATCTAAATTTGAAATATTTTAAATTCTAAAAAATATTTATTTAATTAAATTGATATAGTTAACATAAATATTTAATAAATTATTTAATCATTATTATAATTATGCAATACATTATTTATTGTGTAATAATTGCACTTTAATAAATAAATGAATGTATTATTTACATTATTTTATTTTATTTTATTTAGTTGACAAAGAGAGGGAGAACGCAAGCAAAGGGAGCTGCAGGCAGAGGGAGAGGGAGAAGTAGGCTCCCAGCTGAGCAGAAAGTTCAACCTGGAGTTCCATCCCAGGACCCTGGGATCACCATCTGAGTCGAAGGCAGATGCTTAACTGACTGAGCCATCCAGATGCCCAAGGCTTTGTATTCTTTGCTTCTAAATATTGATGCTGCTTCATCTCTGGAGTTAGTAAATTGATGTTGAGAATTCATATCAAAGAATTGATAGTAGCTGTTAAACAGAAACATGTAATTTAGGGAAAAAAAAAGAACAGAAGGAAGAGAAAGGCCAAAAGGCAAAAGCACATTAATATAAAATTTAATTAGATAAATAAAGCTAATAAAAGAGCTGCAAAGAGCTGATAGGATTAGGAAAATTGTCCACTCCTGGTCATTTCATAATTTTAAAATATTCCTTATTAATAAATATAGTTAGTTCCAGAAATACAACCACATAAGGACATTTCCACTAAGTTTCCTTTAACAGCATTTACAAATTAGACGTTCAAACAATGTAGTTCGTTACATGTTGCATCTGTATCTTAAAGTTTAAACACTTTCTGTGACACATTTTCTAGCAATTAAAAAATATATATATAGAAACCTTATCCCTAAATGAAACATTTCTTTGTTTATTAGCTTAAATAGGTAAATTAGCAACAGCAACAACAACAAACAGCTAATATTATAGAGGTAGGAACAATTTACCTTTTCATTCATTGCTATTTTCTAAAAATTCCTATTTTATTTTTTTCTCAAGTCTGTCATAATAATTTACTAAATCTCCTGTCTTATTCAATTCTTTTCTTTTAGTGGAAATCTCTATTTCATATTTATTTTCTCTTCCTCCAATCTTTGCTCTAATAATTCAATGTATTATTAGATTTTCTGTTTTTCTCTTTATCCAGATATATCTTTTCTTTCTTTCTTTCTTTTTTAAATAATTTGATTTGCTGGCATTTTACATCAGTACATGCTTTCTTATGGATGTTAGAAATGTCTGTGGAACTACTAGAAGAATAAACTTTTTTACCTTTAAGAAGTTTACAGTCTAGAGTGCCTGGATGGCTCAGTTGGTTAAGTGTCTTCCTTCCGCTTAGGTCATGATGCCAGGGTACTAGGATCCAGTCCTGCATCAGCTGCCTGCTCAACAAGGAGTCTGGTTCTTCCTCTCCCTCTGCCCCTCCCCGCCCACTCTCTATCTAATAAATAAATAAAATCTTAAAAAAAAGACTTACTGAAATCTGAGACTGAATTACTAAATTCAGTCTTAATATAAGACAGCTAAACAAAGCAATGATCACAACTGGAAAATTTAGTCAGATCATGGTTTAACATTTTTGGTTGACACCGGACCTCTTTCAGTAACAACTTTCCCTAAATATCAATTTCTTTTTAAGGCAAAACATTTTGACAAGAAATTCAGATCCTTCTCATCATTTTCATATCAATTTAATGTGACATCCTCGGAGTATATAATCAAATATGTAATTATTCTATCTGTTGCCTTGTATATTGCCTGTATCTTTTTCAGACTCAAAGTTCCATTGAGGTAGAGTTTTTTTGTTTTTTTTTAAAGCAGAGATTTTTAAAGTGTTTGATATATACAAGATTGTTTATAAGTGTTTACAAAACCTATGTATTTCAGAAGCCTTAAACAGGCTTTAAAATAATGTAGGTGATATTAGTAGTCATATCAAACAATTTGTAGGTTTCAGTCATGTAAATAACTACATTTCTCAGAGACAGAGAAACATACAAAGGATCTGGGTCCAGTAGGATAATGCTAGCATGTGTTGTAAATTCTCTTATAATACCTTATTCTTGCAAGAATTGGTTATGTGGCAGAAAAAAAGGTATCACTATCTTATACTTTATTATTTAAAGAGATTTATGGAAGTTGTTAATTTCTTACACTACCCCTTTGTTTCAGTGGACCCAATTTCCGTGGTAATGGTGAGAGGAAAGTAGGCAATTTAGGCAGCAGCAAAAATCTCCACAAGGCACTATAAAATAAGGCCTGTTCTAGATCATGGGTCTGTCCAAAGGGGAATGTTAAGGGGTAGGATGGATGATGGATGCATTGTGGACCTATAACTATAAGATTAATACTGTTATGCCCCAATAATGGGTCTGTGATTAAAGGAGCATGACTGATGTAAAGCGAAGGTCAAGCAAAGCTTTACTTCATGCCAAGCATCAAGAATCTAACCGAACGTTTGGGGCCACACCTCTTATGAGAGAAGGCAACCCTTAGCTGTTTCACAGTCTAGCTTTTAAGGGCAAAGGCCATGCAGTCAGGCCTGGCCACACACAGGTGACCAATGAGATTTTAACTCCACAGTGAGGCTAGTGACCAATTGAGGTACAATTTACCCTAGTATAGACATTTGACCCAGCCTATTACACCTTGATTAGGACTGGTGCCAAAAAGGTTCCCAAAGGGCAGAGGAGTGGGGCATACTTCTTAGTATCTAGGGAGACAATATGCAACCCCCCCTCCCCCACTGATTGATGTCTCCACCTGGCCTGACCCACCCTTGTATATGGGATTTGTTACCTGGAGCTGATTTCCAGGACTTGTTTTTAAGTGAATCCCCTGGGGGAAGGGGAGCAAGGACAGTTTAAGGGTTAACCTCAATGAAAGCCTCTTGCTAAAATATAAAAATATAAAATAGGTCCTTACATTACAACAACTCAGTAGGGAAAGTCCCAGTGTGGTGATAAAAGAAGTGATGTAACTTGCATTGCACATTTTATTTTTAAAACGTGTAAGTTGTATTTTTCCCTGCCATGACATCATACTTTATCTTCATCTCCGTATACTAGTTTAAAACTAGTTAAACAAACTCAACAATTTTTTAAAAGAATATTTTATTTATTTATTTGAGAGCAAAAGCTAGAGAGAGAGAGAGAGAGAGAATGAGCAATATGGGGCTCGATCCCAGGACTCTTGAGATCATGATCTGAGCCAAAGGCAGACACTTAACTGACTGAGCAAATGAGACTCCCACAAACTCAACAATTTTATAAAATGTTTATTTGTTGGGGTGCCTGGCTGGATCAGTCAGTAAAACATGTAACTCTTGATCTTGGGGTTGTATGTTTGAAATCCACCTTGTGTGTAGAGGTTTTTAAAAATAAAATCTTTAAAAATTTTTTTTTTCATTTTTTTATTTAAGCCATTGTATGGCAGTGTTGATCACTATATTGTACACCTGAAACTAATATTAACCTTATTTTAACTAACTGGAATTTAAATAAAAACTTTAAAAATAAAATAAAAAAATAATAATAAAAATAAAAGAGAGGAAAAATTATTTGGCAGGCAATTTTCTTAATTGCATTATTATTTATTATTATCATAGTGTGTGTGTGTCGGTGGGAAGTGGCTGGTATTACAGTGAGTTCCACATCTGTGTTACACTGAGGTCCATGTCTGTAGTCAGTCTCTTTTTTTCTTTTAATTTATTTTCAGTGATCCAAAATTCATTGTTTATGCACCACACCCAGTGCTTCATGCAATAAATTCCCTCCTTACTACCCACCACTGGGCTCACTAAACCACCTGCCACCCTCCTCTTCAAAACCCTCAGTTTGTTTCTCAGAGTCCACAGTCTCTCATGGTTTGTCTCTCCCTCCGATTTTCCCCAGCACCCTTCTCTCCATCTCCCAGTGTCCTCCACGTTATTTCTTATGTATTGAGTCTTATAAAAACTTTTATTTCTTTCCCTATTCTGCTTTGCATATGCTTACCTTAGATGTTAAAATGTTATAAACCTCTCCTGCCTGGTCCATTTTCTCTCTCTGCTCTCATGATTTCTCATGCTCTCCCTGCCAACCCCACATGCCTTACAATATCTGGATATGATTAATTTCTTCCTGAGCTACTTTATTCTACTCTGCCATATGGTTGCCTTTCCCTTTTCTGTACCATAACTTCTATCCCGTGCATTTGTGCTTTAACAATACCTAATTCTTTTCACTACATCTGTATCTTTGAGGTCAATACTCAGTAGTGCAATTGCTGGGTCATAGGCTAGCACTATTTTACTGGAAAGAAGGGCCATATGCACCCCAGGGTTTATAGCAGCAATGTCCACAATAGCCATTCTGTTGAAAGAGCCAAGATCCCCTTCAACAAACAAGCGGATAAAGAAGATGTGATCTATGGATACAATGGAATATCACTCAGCCATCAGAAAGGATGAATACCCAACTTTTGCATCAACATGGATGGGACTGGAGGAGATTATGCTAAGTGAAATAAGTCAAGCAGAGAACGTCAATCATCATATGGTTTCACTTATTTGTGGAACCTAAGGAATAGCATGGAGGACATTAGGAGAAGGAAAGGAAAAATGAAGTGGGAGAATTGGAGGGGGAAATGAAACATGAAAAACTATGGACTCCAAGAAACAAACTGAGGGTTTTGAAGATGAGAAGGATGTGGGGATGGGTGAGCCTGGTGATGGGTATTAAGGAGGGCACATATTGCATGGGGCACTGGGTGTTTTACACAAACAATGAATCATGGAACACTACTTCAAAAACTAATGATATATTGTATGGTAACTAACATAATATAATTTAAAAAAAAAAAAGGAGGGGGACAATACCTAACACTCAATCTTTGCTAGTTTCTTGTTTACCTCCTTTTAAAAGTAAGCTAATTAGTGGTTTTTTGTTTGTTTGTTTGTTTTGTCTCAATTAAAAGAAGAAAAATAATACACATTATTTTGAAAACTTTTTGAACCTTAGTCAAGTCCACAATGTCTCATCTCTTCTTCCACCTAACATGGCTAAGTTGAAAAACCCTTTATCTGGGAAAAGATCATTCTCCTGCTGCCTTGTGTAAGATTTTGGCTTTACCTTAGATTATCCTTTCTTTCCTTTTCTGAAAATAAGTTGAAAATATTAATAGCCTCAGTTTCTTCTTCCAAAATATGACTGCTTCTTTACCAAGTGCAAAAGCAACCCATTTTGACCATAGTAAACAGCTTGGACCTACTTTTTTGGCTCACTGTTTTAGTGAGACAAGTGGAGTGAAGATGACACACCATTTCCAAATGTATTAATAATTGGTAGACCATACTTCTAAATTGAAGTTTTGTTGCCATTAAACTACGACCAGACTCGCTATAATTACAGAGGTAAATTCTTTATATTTACTATATTTGAAATTACCATATAATACCAAAATAAAATTATGATTATGTGAAGAGTCTGTAATATTAAGAAGATGACTTTGAAATTATTGCTTATCTAAATGAAATTTCCCATTTTATAATCTTGTATAAGCTTCCCTTAAGTGGGAAGTCAAATGTGGAACAAATTCATCCCAAAGGAACTGATTCTATATTCCACTGAAGACCAGGTGGCTTCCATGTGGCATTTTGTCTCTTGCATATTGTTCATCTCCTACAACAAATGGGGGTATGCTCTTTAGTAAACTAATTCAACTCAATTAGAGACATTGTCTTGAAGGGATAACCTCATAGAGACTAGAATCAGAATCATACTTTTGGGAAAATTGGGCCCAGGGTTTTTTTTGTTTTGTTTTGTTTTAAGATTTTATTTATTTATTTGACAGACAGAGACCACAAGTAGGCAGAGAGGCAGAGAGAGAGGGGGAAGCAGGCTCCCTGCTGAACAGAGAGCCTGATGCAGAGCTCGATCCCAGGACCCTGAGATCATGGCCTGAGCCGAAGGCAGAGGCTTAACCCACTGAGCTACCCAGGCGCCCCTGGGCCCAGGTTTTGATGGCTTCTTTCCTCAATCTTATAAAACCTATTTGAACTCTACTGGATGCCAGAACTGCTTAAACATATTTGGTCCCTTGTAATTTTAACCTTCCAGTATTCAATGCACCTGATCCATGTAATATCCTATAGTATTTTTGTCAAATGAAGACTCTCAAAGTGTGTTTCTTGGGAGACACTTTTCAATTGGTTGCTTACATTTCTGCATTTATTATTTGTTCTAGACCATCCTTTGAAGATGGTTGTATTGAATAGACTTGGAAGACAGAAATAGTATCTTTTTTTTTAACTTAACTAGTTGTGTTTGCAAATATTATCTGCCTCTGTTTTGATTCTTCTTGTGGGAACTGAGGCTCAGAACTGATATATAACTCCGACCCCTACACATACACAACACACACACACACACACACACACAAATACAGTTAATATTCTGGCTACCTCTATTGCTGTGAATAATAAACTATATTATTTCTGAACCATGAGTCTGCGTCTTCTATCAACACCCAAGAAACCACGGCAGACTCATACATAGCTTTCAAATAAGGGAAAATAATCTCAGATGCTTTATATTTTTTGATAGTGTTACCTACTTCTGAACATATGACTGAACACATATAAAGCTGGAGCCATGACCATTTAGAGCTTCTTCTGTGGAAGAACTATGCATTCACAAGTAAACAAAAGTAGTTTCATCTTTTTTTTTTTTTTCCTCCTGGACACCATTTCCTCTCTCACACTGTTGCTCAAATTGGATGGAGTCTAAGGCCCTTTGAGGAAATTTTTGTTTAATGACTCAAAATAAAATAGGAAGAGTCTAAATTGCTAGAAACAATTCTAGATAAAAGGTATAAGATCATGCCAGAAAGGATAGTAATTTTATCTAACAACTGCCTGTTCACCCTTTATTTGTTCATTAACTAATCTCCAAATTCCTGACTAAATCCCTTTTGTAAGCCAGAATGTGAGCTAAAAACTGGGTATTTTAAAAAAGTTTTCATTTCAAATCCATTTAGTTAACATATATGGTTGTATTAGTTTCATGTGTACAGTATAACATATAACACCCAGTGCTCATCATGTCAAGTGTCCTAATTAACCCCATCACTTATTTAATCCATCACTCCTTTCAGATCCCCTCAAGTAACCATCAGTTTGTTCTCCATAATGAAATGTCTGTTTCTTGCTTTGTTTCTCTCTCTATGTCTTATTATTTTCCCCTTTGCTTGTTTGTTTTATTTCTTTTATTCCATATGACTGACTTATTTCACTTTTAGCATTATACTGTCTAGTTCCATCCATGTTATTGCAAATGGCAATATTTCAGTCTTTTTTATGGCTGAATAATATTCCATTGTATATACATACCACTTACTCTTTATTCATTCATCAATTGATGGATACTTGGGCTCTTTCCATAACTTAGCTTTATAAATAATGCTGCTATAAACATGGGGTGCTAGTATCCCTTTGAATAAGTTTTCTTATAATCATTGGGTATGGGTGTGTATTTACACACCAACAGGATTGTTGGATAACAAAGGAATTCTATTTTTAAATTTTATGGAAATTCCATACTGTTTTCCAGTATGGCTGTATCAGTTTGCATCACCAACAACAGTTCACAATTGTTACTTTTTCTTTTTTTTCTTTTTTTTTTTTTAAGATTTTATTCATTTGACAGAGAGAGATCACAAGTAGAGAGAGAGAGAGAGGAGGGAGCACGCTCCACGCCTGGCAGAGAGCCCGATGTGGGACTTGATCCCAGGACCCTGAGATCATGACCTGAGCTGAAGGTAGAGGCTTAACCCAGTGAGCCACCCAGGCAGCCCCCACAAGTGTTACTTTTTCACATCCTCTCCAACAGCTTTTGTTTCTTGTAGTGTTGATTTTAGCCATTCTGACAGGTGTGAGGTGTATCTCTTTCTAGTTTTGCTTTGCAATTTCCTGATGATACATGATGATGGACATCTTTCCATGTATCTACTGAACATTTGAATGTGTTCTTTGGGGAAACATTTGTTCATGTCTTCTATCCATGTTTTAATTGGATTACTGTTTTTGGATGTTGACTAAAAACTGGATATTAAGTAACACACAAGACAGGTTTCCTTGAGCTTAAATTTTATTTGCATGAGTATCATTAACAGGAAAAATACACATATGTGTATGCACAAGTGTGTTTATGTATACATCTATCTATCTATCCTCTATCCCCTGTCTTCTAATTGTGGTAAATCCTGTAAGGTGGGGAATGGGATAGTCTGAAGAAATATGCTGCTGGATATGTTGGGTAAGCAAATTTAATTGCACTCAGATGCATTGGATATAAGTGAATCACTCAAATGAGTTATTTAATATTATATAGAAACAAATTAAAATTTTATATAGTTGAAAATAATAGGTAGTTAAAATAATTTTTGTTGCTTGTTGTTTTTTGTGTCTCTTTTTTTTTTGTTTATATATACTATGGTGTGAATGTTTATGTCTCCCGAAATCATATTATGAAATCTAACTCTGGAAGTGATAGTATTAAAACAGAAGGGCCTCTGGGAGGTGATTAGGTCATAAGTGGGATTACAGTCCTTTTAAAGGAGACCCCAGAGAGTTCTCTTGCTTCATTCATCATGTACGTTTACAGTGAGAAGCTAGCCATCTATGAGGAAGTGGGCTCTCCCTGGATCTGCCCATTCCTTAATCTTGAACTTCTCAGTTCTAGAACTGTGAGAAATAAATTCCTGTTCTTTATAAGTTATTCAGTCTATATCATGTCTGTTATAGCAGCCTGTATGCAGAAGGACAATATGACCTAAAATGAGAGCAATAAATGTAAAGTTTCAGTAAAGTCAGTTGGTACAATGTTTTTTTACTTAGAGAAGACATGCTGCTTCATGTTAAACCTTGATATTGTATATGTTTCTTGAAGGGCCACTTCTTACTCCTTTGTATGTTTTCCACAAAGTCCAGGATGATGCCTTACATAAAGGTAATATTTTATAAATACTGTTGGAAATATATACTTCTCTAAAATCTTATTTTGCCAACAGATTACTTGGATCCATTTTGCATTCTGTAGAATATTTGAAATATATTAAGAACAGAATGTCTATCTAAATAACATTTAGAATCATCATTATTTTATGACTCCTGACTCATTTGTTTATGCAGTGATACTTACTGCAAGAACACTGAAGTTTGTAATATAATTTTTGAATTAATCACCAAGCTAGTTTATTATAACTTATGAAAAAATAATTTCTCATGTTGGTTTAATTCTGCTCTTATGTTATGGTCATGACATTTTCATTAAAATAAAGTAGAAAATAAAAGTAAATAACAAATGAAAAATAAAAAAATAATAAAAAAAAATAAATGTAAAACTCTTGTGAAATGTTAAACTTTTCTTACTTATTTTGTTTTGCTTTTCCTCTACCATGCTGGCAAAGCTGTATTTTGCAGATAGATACAATTGTCTAGTTGCTAGGTTTGTTACTTTTGCTAAAATTTTCAAAATATAAGAAGTTGAATAGTCATGGATTGTTTACTAAACTCCTTATCTACACATATAAAAATAAAACAATGATGGTGACCTGGGTATTTCTAAAATTGTATTCTGTTTTTCCATATTATGCTTTACAATGTAATTAATAAAGATTATGCATATATTAACACCCATCCCCTTCTATCTCATCTGTATGTCCATTACAGAGCATGTATGATTTCTATTCATTGCTATGTTGTGGTGAAGAGACTGTCTGAAGTAGTCCTATATTTATGCAGGTAGATCTTAAGCTACAGTGCTCTTGTTTATTTGCTTGTTCGTGATCAGTATGTCTGAAAGATGGTAACTATTGCATCAGGTATGACGATTAAAAAATATTATTGGTGCCTGATACACTGTGATGAAATAGGTAAGTCGATTTATAATTTGTTAATTAAATTAGAAAAGAAATTCCTTTGGATTTGTCCTTTATTAAGAGTTTTTTTTTTTTTTAAAACAAATTCCTTTGGATGGTTTATGTGTAATATATATCACATGCCTCAACCTTTAAATTTGAATGTAGAAAAGAGTTATCAGAATGAGCCTAGAAAATATTGTTATGAAATATTTTTGTTCTGTTATATTATGTTAACTTAGGAAATAATGGTAGTTATTTTTATTAGCATTTTGTACTTTCCACATGCCCTTACAGATGAGATATCGTGTTTTTCCTACTCTTTCTATCATGGTTGTTATATTCTTCATGATCAATAACAATCAATGAAAATTCATAACATTAATTTTCTTTGGGAAAGTGATATTTTAGCAAGAATCCATGACCAAAAATTTTAGCTGTTGTTCATCCAGTAGGTGAGACTATCAATGTTCCCGAAATTTCAAGAAATAGAACTTATTAATTGTGTTGGTTAACGTTTATTGTCTCTGAACTTAGAGGTGCATAATTCAATTTAAAATTTATTTTGAATTGAAAACAAGATCTTACTGAAGTTTAGGCATCCCACTTTATATCAGGCCTCCAGTACATTCTAATTTATTTATAGAAAATATCATAAACATGAATGTCACTTTTCCTATTGCATTTATACTGAACCTGCAATGACTCAAAGATGTCAGATCTGAAAAGCACTACCTTTCTATAATTTCTGTTTCCTAGGAGGGAAGGATAAACCATTTTAGCACAGTTATCCAACAGTATTCAAAACCACCATGAATTTTAAAACATAGTTATTACACCCTAAAAATCAAGTATGAAAATGTATTAACAACCAAGTCTCTATCCATAAATGAAATACTCCCACACAGACAGGTTTTAAAACTTTCTAACTTAAGGAATTTGATAGCACAGACTCAGGGTAGTAGTTTCAGTGCCTACAGTATACTTTCAGGGAGAGAGTAATGTAGGCTCTGAGTCACTTTCTGCCTAGAGATGACCTAATAGTGGTTCTGGCATTGTTTGTTTGTTTGTTTTTGAAAATACTTTCCTGGGCGTCATTCAGAAAATACAGAGTTTGGCAATCTATGTAAATTAAGGATGATCTTTTTGAATGTTTGTCTTTCACTACATCAAATTAACATAATTGGACAGAAATTCCACTAAATTAAGCATTGTTAGGAAACGTGTAAATTGGAGCTGCTCAAATTAGTTGCTCTTTGAACTATGTGCTGTTGGTTCAGGATTAGATAAGGAGTTTGAAGGAAAACCTAAATCATTGCTTCCTTTTTTGAGAGAGTCTTAGGATATTTTCTTAAAACTAGCTGAAATAAACCATGTGTTTAGTCGCAAAGTGATTTGCATTTTTGCACAAACTCCCTATCTCCTTGAGAATTATAACAAATATTTCATGAAACATCATTGATCTTTACTTTGTTACTCTGCTGTAAAGTACATTCAGAGTTGCCAGTTAAAAAAGTGTTAGTGTTGAGATGAAATGTCATGCATTTTACTTCACTTCCATGCAAATGAACACAGTAATTTATTAAGACACAATGAAGAAAAAAAAAATTGACAATGAGTTCCAGAAAAATCACTTGCCATTCAATCCAAATTGTGAGTTTGATCGGTTACCGAACACTTTATAATGCACTCCTGGTAATTTTACAGAGATTATTTTTTTCCTACCAATTCTTGATTATTCTGTCTTGCAATGCAGAGAAAGCTAACTAATTTAAAATAAACTTCCGTTAATTTTGATTGTTATAAACTTAAAATTGATTAATTTCCATATACAGAGTTTAAAATGTTCACAATTTACATTAAATATGTATTCTGTGTATACCTTGGAAAAATTATACTGAAAATTGAAATTAAAAAGATGTTGTATATAGCTGCAAGAAGCTGCCTGTCCCATTTCATGTTACTATATAAGTTGTGTCAGGTATTTTATAAAATCCCTACTGCATAGCAAATCTATTTTTTTTTTGGAATGGGTAGTAATGTTTCTTCTTATTTCTAAATAAGAGTTGGTCTATGAGTGCATCTGCAACTGTATTTTTCCTAAGTGGCTTCATGGTCTTGAACTGAAGAAGCCCAGAACATTAAACATCAAAATAATATATTTTGACATAATTAGACATCAAGGAAATGCAATTAAAATGACACTGAGATATCACTACACACTTATCAGAATGGCTAAAATAAAATATAATGACAAGACCAAAAGAAAAAATATACCATTTGATGATACACAATGGCAATTTGTACCATAACTTAACCATCTCAGATTAGTGTAGTGTTAAATTCGTTTTTCTAAACAATGTTTTGGGTCACTTACCACTTTTCAAGGATATAAAGTGCTATCACTTTACTTAAAACTGTGAAATTTGGTCAGATTTAAATTTCAATTTATGTTAAAACATTCTGTAAACTGTGTTAAACTTTGACATTTGTTCCCTCTGTTCAGTGAATAACACTATATCATATTCTGAAAAATACACTAATTTTCATTTTGAAAAATATCCCTTTTTCCTCTTACGGTAATTATTAATATGAATTAATAGTAGAATTTGATATGGTTCCATATGACCATAAATACTTTATTGTATATCATCAAATTTAATAACGAATATAATGTACTTCTTTGGACAATTTTTAAAGACCAGTCTACTCTTAAAAAAAAAATGGAGACACACTCCTTTAGTTCACACAAATTTCATTTTATTATATATAACCTCAGATAAATTTCAACAAGTCATAATTTATTAAAATTATGTCTACTTAAAAATCTCATAGAAGAGTAAAACCATCAAAAATAAAAATAAACACACACATCACCCATGTATTGGCAAATCACAATTGCTGTAATAATACATTAGGCATTCCACAGTTAAGGGCTATCAAAATTTCCATCAGTGACAAAAAGATTTGTATCCAAATGGACTGATTTTCCAGAATCCAAGAAAAAGTCCCCTAGGGTTTATTTAAAGATAAATATTTGAACAAATACTTCTTAAATTTAGGAAATTCAGAACATACGATTAAAGAATATTTGCAGTGCAGACTATATTCAATCCTTCCTTCAAAATGTGCCTTTGAGTACATAATTCTGCTTTCTCTATCTAAATTGAGCTGCCCTCCAAGGAAGTTTTCTAAAATGTGTGTCTCTGTGTGGTGATAAATGTTCTAAGATCTAACATGCTTCATTGTATTTTTACTGTGTTCTCAAATTTAATCAATAATTTGGCTTGATGTATAATATCTAGTTTCAAATATCTTTTCCATCTATACAAACACCCAGCTGTCTCCTTTATATGCTATTACTGTTGAGAATTCTGCTGTCAGTATTATTCTTGTACATTTTAGGTGATCTGTTCTTCTCTTGGGCATCATTTATGCTCTTCTCTGTTTTTGATATTCTTAAAACTCACCATAATATATATGAGTTGGTTTTTTGTGTGTGTGGTTTTTGTTTTGTTTTGTTTCTGATTTCTCATGTTTGGCATTCTTTTAAGTCTGGTATCTTTCTTTAATTCTCCAAAATTTATCTCAGTACTTATTTAAATATTTTCTTTATTTTTTTTTCTCTTCTGTTTCATTTGGGCAGAAGTCATTAGTTTGTTTGTTTGTTTTTCCCAACTCATTTATTCATTTTACAGCTATATTCATCTTAATCTCCATTTATTGTATTCTTTATTTCAACAATTTTCACTTAACTTATATTCACAGTATAGTATCTTTCTTTTCTTTGTATATGTATATCATTATCATATACTTTTAAGCTATTTTTTAAAAGTACAGTCATTCTTTTTTTTAAGATTTTATTTATTTATTTATTTGACAGAGAGAGATCACAAGTAGACAGAGGGCAGGCAGAGAGGAGAGAGAGAGAGGGAAGCAGACTCCCTGCTGAGCAGAGAGCCTGATGCATGACTTGATCCCAGGACCCTGAGATCATGACCTGAGCTGAAGGCAGTGGCTTAATCCACTGAGCCACCTAGGCGCCCCTAAGCTATTTTTTTAATTCCTGTTCCAATAACACTTGGATTGCCATATAAAATTAACCACATCATCTTTTTTAGGTATGTAATTGTACTTTTTATGTGCATAGTTATTTTGGTCCATGAGTTCAGCTCCTCTTAGGATCATCAAATCTCTGTAAAGTCTGGGTATGCTAGGATTTTCTAAGCAACAATAAAATACATTGAAACATGGTAGCTTAATTATAATAATGTTCTCTTTCTCAATCATTCACAATAGCATTATATTCTGAGTAGCTTACTTGTATTTTGCAGCTATAGTGTTTAGAAAAACATGAATTGTGGTATCACCGTGATAATGTGAATTAGTCAGGGTTTTTCAGAGAATCAGGAAGAGAAAAAAAGGAAGATATTCTCCAGGGCCAACTCTAGAAGTGACTATTAAAACATCTGTCCAAATCCAATTGAACAAAACTCAGCAATGCCATCTCCAAAAAAATACAAAGAAGATTATATATAGTTCTGGGCACACACATCTCATTTGACCCAATGATGTGCATCAATGAAAGACTGAAGGCCAATCACCACTCTATGGGAGAATTTAAAAATAAATTTACTAATGAGGCCAAGAATTCCGAATCACAAGTACTTCAGAAGTAATAATAACTGCCTTCACTTGATGTTATTCTCTAAGGTAAATCCTATGATCAAGTTTCAATTTTAAATTCTTACAATTTTAAATTCTTAAATCCTTATGAAGAATCATCATTTGGAGGGAGCCGTTTTCATAATTTATCATCCATCAGCCTTTTTTAAAGATTTTATTTATTTATTGGACAGAGAGAGAGAGAGAGAGATAACAAGTAAGCAGAGAGGCAGGCAAGCAGGGAGGGAAGCAGGCTTCCTTTTGAGCAGAGCCCGATGTGGGGCTGGATCCCAGGACCCAGAGACCATGACTTGAGATGAAGGCAGAGGCTTAACCCACCACCCACGTGATGAGAGAGCCACTCAGGTGCCCCTCATCCATCAGTCTTAATTGTTTCTAGGAAAATGTGTGGAGGAATAATGCCTTAGGGAGCTAATCTCTCTAAAGAATTTTCAAGTATTTACCCCTTCAAGGTTTTTGTACAGTTCTGATAGCCTCTAAACATCCAGCTGATTTCTACAGTGACAGGCCTGTTAAAACCTGTCCTCAAACCAGGAATAGAGCTTGAAACATACCAGTCAAGAGCAACTTTGAGTCTTTTAAGGAATTTCTCATCATTTCTTTGTTTTTGGTTAATATCTGAAATAGTTCCATATTACACTTGCATAATTTCTCCAGAGCTGACTTTGAAGGAGGCATTCAGTTCCAGCTAGTTCCATATTTTGGCAAGAAATATAATTCTATATTTAAAAAAAAACATATTTTGGGGTGCCTGGGTGGCTCAGTGGGTTAAAATCTCTGACTTCGGCTCAGGTCATGATTCCAGGTTCCTGGGATTGAGTCCCACAGTGGGCTCTCTTCTCAGCAGGGAGCCTGCTTCCATTCCTCTCTCTCTGGCTGCCTCTCTGCCTTCCTGTTATCTCTGTCAAGTAAATAAATAAAATTTTTAAAAAAACATATTTTATACCAGTTATTCATGTTTATTAACTAAGATATCAGAGTACAAATAATACAAACAGTTGCTCTTTATTAATACCTTCAACCAAGATCAAAAAATATGTCATATATTCTCCAAAAATTTTATATCATCTGATAGGTCAGATATATATAAAATTACATTTAAAGTTTTAAAAATATCAGCAAATATTTTCATTTAAATGCAAATTTGAAAAAAATCTACTTTTCCAAACACGACTTTTTATCCTATTTTTTTTTGAATTTTGTCGACAACTGATAAAATGTTTAGCGAGACTATAAATGTTAGATCGAAAAAAATGATTAATAGATGTAGGTTCAAATTATTATGTTCCATTAAAAATGATTTAGTCTTTGCTGAAAATCTGTTGGTAATATGTTTGAATCCAGGTATAGTAAATTAATGACATATATAAAATTATAGGGAAATGACACCTTCCGTTCCATTATGAGTAGAGCTTTTAAAATGCTATTTGTCACAACCTGTCATCTTGTCATTATGTAGCATTATGTAGCATTTAAAAAATGTATACTCTTCACTTCGAAGTCTTTTAGAAATCTAAAATATGACTTTCTATGGTTTGTGTTTCCATATTCCTTTATTGCCAGTTTGAACAAATCCACATGCTTTGATTCAAAGGTAATCAATTCCTCTTATTTGGGAAAAATGATGTGATGTTTTTTTGTTCTCTCACCCTTAGCAGGTGGCTTCATTTTAGCACACTTCAGAGTTATAATTTCATGCTTATTAAAAACATTTATTATGTTCTACATAGATGAATGAAACTTTTATTTTATTAAATTATTTGTCAAAAAATTTGTTATTTTTAAAAATGTATTTCCTTTGAAGGGTTTATTTTAGAGCATTCAGAGAGGATCTAGGAGTGTGGTATTATGCAATTTTTTTAAGTAGGTATGAAAATGGTTATTTATATGATTGTTTCTTTAAGGCTTATGTATATTGTCCATTATATGCTATAAAATATTTTGAAAGTAAATTTAAAGTATGTTTTACATAGTTTATTTTTTGGAAAAAAATATTGAAATGACTTATGAAATTCAGTATACTCTCAACATTAATTTATTCTGAAATTTACCAATTGTCTACTGAACCTATTATATGGCAGATATTACTTCAGACTACACTGGTAAATGAAATACTTGGCTTTGTAGAACTTTTATTTTAATGGGTGAGACAATTAAAAGCTATAAACCTTAATAAAAATTGCATAGTGCATTCAAAAATGATGAGTACAATGGGGAAAAAGAAAAATTAGATCAGGGTGAGAAAAATCAAGGTTGCTAGGCAGGGGATGGGGAGTTAAAATTTTTAATAGGAAGATCAGGGTAGTTACAATGAATGAAGCTGACAATTGAACAAAGGTATGGAAAGGTGATGAATTTGCCCAGAACTATCAGCAATAAGGTCACTCCAGACAAAGGAATTGGCTATCTTGAAGGCCATAAGGTTGGATCGTGCCTGGCATATCTGAGGAATAGCAAGGAGGCCACTGTGAGTGACTGAAGAGTAGCAGGGAAAGAGGTCACAGAGGTTAAATGAGTGGCTAGATCATGTAAAAGCTTAGAAGTCATTGTAAAACTCTGGCTTTTATATTTGGAAACTTACTGTGTGATAGAATTTCTGCTAATAACTGAGAGTTCAAATGTCCATAAAATTTCAAGGATTCTTATTCTAGTAAGACAGAATAAAGAAAAAGAGTTCATATTTTCACATGGTGTAACAAATGCTCGGAGATCCAAGTGTAGGAAGCTATGGGAGCACAGAAGAAGGCACTAAAATCACACCAATATATTTGATGACTGTGACTATATATAAATTTGTATTTTCTAGATTTTTTATAGTCATGGAATCACACAGTATATACTATTCATTGCCTGGCTTTTCTTTTCTCAGCATCATTACTTTGAGAATCTCCAATTGTAAATAGTTCATTTTGATGTTGAATAGTAATCTCTTTAATGAATAGATCATAATTTGTCTTTGCTCTATTGATGGACATTGATGAACATTTCCACTGTTTTTCAATTCTTAAAAATAAAGCTGCTATGAAATTCATATACAAGTCCTTGTATGAACATAGGGTTTGTTTCTCTTGGTTAAATGCCTAGAAGTAAAATGGCTATTTGTGTAACTGCAACATATTTTGCATTTAAAAAAATTTTCAAACTATTTTCCAAAGTGGTGGTATCATGATATATGCCAACAACAGTTTTTAGATTTTTTTGTTGCTTCTCAATCTAGCTCAGACGAAGTACAATTAGCCTTTATAATTTTAGCCATTCTAATAGATATGTAAGCATGTCTCATTATGATTTTAATTTGTATTTCTTTAATGTCTAAATGTTGAGAAATTTGTCATGTGCTTATAAGCCATCCATATCCTTTTGGTGACATGTCTCTTCAATAATTTTCTTCACATGTAAAATTGGATACTCTGTTTGGTTATTAGTAAGGTTTTTTATTTTTATTCATTTTTTAATAATCAGAGTAGATGTCCATTATCAGATATATAATTTGCAAATCCCTTCTCCATCTTTACGGTTTCTCAATGGAGCTTTGATAGCTGTGTCTTTCAAGAAATATGCTACTTCTTTCCTGGTACACGGAGGTATGACTAGAACATTATCAATGTTGACCTTTGCAAAGAAAATCATGGCTTAAGATATATGTAGTCTGCGGTTGTTGGGAGTGTTCTGTAATATCAAGCATATCTAGTTAGTTGATAATTTTGTTCAAGTCTTACATATCTTACCAATTTGATGACCATTTGTCTATATAATCTTAAAATAAAGGTGTTGAAATTTTTTTCCATTTCTCTTCTAAGGTAGAAGTTATGTTTTTTTGTTCTTAGTTTTTTCCCTATATATCCCCAAATCTGTTATTAAGTATTAAAAGTCAAGAATTATTATACTCCCTGATGAATTCATCCTTTTACTCTTCTGTAATTTTGACTTGATCTTTATGTCTGATAATGAAATTTGCTTTAAAATCACTTTTCATTATCTTGATATAACCACCAAAGTTATAGTGTGATTAGTGTTAATATAGCATATTTTTTCTTTTACTTTTTAAAGCACTTCTATATTTAATCCTGACAAAGAAACAAAACAGCTTTTTAACTCTGGAAGCATCTTTCTAAATTATCTTTTTTTTTTTTTTTAAATGAAGCAGTAGCAATTTTTGTTAAGGGACCTAAACTGAAAGTAGGTTTAGAAATTTATTTATTTATTTATTTATTTAGTAAAAGATTTTATTTTGTTTATTGACAGCAAGAGAGAGAGAGAGAGAGAGAGAGAGAGAGAGAGAAAGCACACAAGCACGGGGAATCACGTACAAAGGGAGAGGAAGAAGCAAGCTCCTTGGGGTGCAAGTAGTCCCATGCAGGGCTGGATCCCTGTACACTGGAATCATGACCTCAGCCAAAGGCAAACATCTGCTTAAACAACTGAGTCATCCAGGCACCCCTAGAAAATTAAAAAAAAAAAAAAAAAGACCTTTTAAAAAAACATTTTGTTTCTTTCTTTCTTTTTTTTAAAATATTTTATTTATTTGACAGAGAGAGAGACAGGAAGAGGAACTATAAGCAGGGCAGAGGGAAAAGGAGAAGCAGGTTTCCCACTGAGCAGAGAGCCTGACGTGGGGCTCCATCCCAGGACGCTGGGATCATGACCTGTAAAGAAGGGACACTTATGGAGGAAGCCACCCAGACACCTCTTTTTTTTTGTTTTTAATATATGGCAACTGATGCTTCCCAGCCACGAGGAGCATATTACCCATTGATTAAATCTTTGATAACAACCTATTTAAAAAGGTGTGTAAATATATACTTACTCAGATTTATACAACTTTGTGTTTTCTTCATAGTTTGGGGCTGGACCCCATGGTCACAACACTGCTTCCAGTCTTTGCCTTCCCATCTTTTGATACCAGGTATTTGGTCAGCAAAGCAAATTAGTATCAAAATTAATAAGCCCTTGGCACCATATCTCTGGAGCAGGGGTTGCTCTTAGCCAAGGCCCAGAGCAGTTTGACCCCCTCGCTAGTGCTATAGCCCCAAGGACTAGGTCCCTGCCACCAGAACTCAGTCTTACATGTTATGCTAAGCAGACAAAACCAAAACAGGAAAGCTCCGACAGCTTTCACTGGCATGCCTCATCTCCCACTCCCTCGACGTCCAGGCAGTACCAGATGCCAGGGAGGGGTCTTGGTCCAACATATGGGAGGGGGAAGGAAGTAGCCACGAGCAAGTACCTGCCTCTCTGTTCCTTTCTTTCATGAGCAGGTTGTAAGGAGGAGGAAGAGGAAGGGGAAGAGAGGTGAACTTCAAGGGGTGAAGGCCTCAGGTAGGCAGCTGGCTCCTGCCAGTAGGAAAGGGACAAAGGAGAAGGCAGTGAGTCTTGCAGGGAGGGTGGGGGGTAAGGGTTACAGCTTATGACGGAATCTGGACAGGAGTAATAGGGATACTAGTCATTTGAGTCCACCATTGGCAAGCTGGGCTGGGTGTCAGGGCAGATAGGCCTCCCTGGGCAACGGCACATGAGAGAAGGTGGAATTCTTCTCTGAGGAGCAGGTGGAGCTTTGGGTGTTGGGAAAGCATAGACAGTATTGTTCCAGGGCCAAGGACAGGTCCGGGTACTCCTGGTTGGAGGTCAAGGCCACAGTATGATCCAGGGTCTTCTACCAGCAGCTTGAAGGTACCACATGCCAGCCACCCCTCATTATTGTGTATAACTCTCTGGTGCACTTATTGGCTTATCCATCAAATGACTCCTTCAGCAGCTTGAAAACCACCTCCACAGGCACTCCAGGATATGGGAGGCTTCCAGAGTGAAAATTTTGCACAGGATCACCCCAAAAGACCAGAAGTCACTCTGGTGGATGTAGATCTGGTCAAACATGGCCTTAGGGACCATCCACTTCACAGGCAGTCCACTGTTGGTTGTCTTTTTATAGTAACTGATGTGGTGATATCTCTGGCAAGGCTGAAGTCTGAGATCTTCATCATGTTGTCCTTTGTCACCAGCACTTCCCTGGTGGCCAGGTCTTGGTGTATGCACTTCTTGGAGGCAAGGTACTCCATGCCTCAGGCTACCTGATAGGCACAGGATACCAGGTCCTTGGAGGAGAGTTGCTCTGCTGCATTGTGGCTGATATTGTAACAGTACTCCAGGTCAGGAGGCCTCTGGGCCTGCAGGTACTCCTGTATGTTGTCTTTGGAGGCATATTCCATGAGAGTGTACGAAGGACCGTCCTGTGTGCAGGACCCAGCAGGTTGATGGTGTCCTTGTGCTGTCCAATCATCTTCATCATCTCCATTTCTGAGATTAGGTTTGACAGGTCTTTCTCTGTTGCATCTGACTTCAACATCTTCACAGACACTTTAGTCAAATGGTTGGATTTGTCTTTGTCCAGCCCAATGGCCTCCTCCAACACCACCTGCCCAAAGTAGGCCTGTCTTAGGGGTCTGCCTAAACTGCCTACAACCAGCCTGCCTCAAGGCAGTTATGAACTCTAGATTATCAAAAAAAAACATTAAACCACAAGCTAAAAATTCTCTTCACTAGGTCTCTGTCGCAGGTCTAATTTTCTTATCTTTCATCATTTATCTTTTTCCTAATTCTTATTTTCAGTATAGTTTATTTTGCTTCCAGGTGTTTCCCCTGGTTTCTGTATGCTGTTTCATAGGGAAGAATTATCCTGTCATAAAATTATTTCTTGAGCATTCATTACATCTCTCAGTTAAAATGGGTTCTTTTATGGTATTGATTCATTTGAGTTTTCTCAAAATGGGAAGAATTTTCAAAATGGTGTTTTCCTCAAGGTTCAGAGTATGTCTTAGCCTCATCTTTACTCTTTTTGAAATTCACTTTTCAAATTCTTGTCCCTCTTTTTATCTTTTTAAATTAAAATGTTTTATTTTTACTATTTTTTTTATTTGAGTATAGTTGATATTCAGTGTTACATTGGTTTCAGGTTTTCAATATCTCCATACATTATTCTATGATCACTACAAATATAGCCACCATCTGTCACCATATAACACTATTATAATATCATTGACTATATTCTCTACACTGTCCCATATCTCTTTTTTAAAATCTCTGATTTTTATGTTTTCTGTTATTCCAATTTTCGACCATCATTTTACTTGGTTACTTTAATAAAATATGCCTGATTACACACTCTTTGCTGAAAACCATAGCATTTGATTTATAGTAGTCTTCTTCTTCTTCTTCTTTTTTTTTTTAAATTAACATATAATGTATTATTAGCCCCAGGGGTACAGGTCTGTGAATCGCCAGGTTTACACACTTCACAGCACTCACCACAGCACATACCCTCCCCAATGTTCATAACCCCACCACCCTCTCCCTACCCCCTCCCCACCCCCCCGGCAACTCTCAGTTTGTTTTGTGAGATTAAGAGTCTCTTATGGTTTGTCTCCCTCCCGATCCCATCTTGTTTCATTTACTCTTTTCCTGTCCCCCAAACCCCCCACATTGCACCTCCATTTCCTCATATCAGGGAGATCATATGATAGTGTCTTTCTCTGGTTGACTTATTTTGCTAAGCATAATACCCTCTAGTTCCATCCATGTCATCGCAAATGGCAAGATTTCATTTCTTTTGATGGCTGCATAGTATTCCATCTCATATATATATATATATATACCATTCATTTGTTGATGGACATCTAGGTTCTTTCCATAGTTTGGCTATTGTGGATATTGCTGCTATAAACATTTGGTGCACGTGCCCCTTTGGATCATATAGTAGTCTTCTTTACCTCTATCAGAACCCCAGGAAGCTTTATTTATTTTATTTACTCACATAAACAGATGATCCAACACAACGTTTTTTGATGTTCAAATGTATTATAATGTCTTACCGCTTAACACTATGCTTACTGCTCTCTTTCACTGTCTGACTAAATCCTCATCATCACTATGCCATTTAATCAGAAAGAACATTTGAACTCAGAGTTCTCTCCATATCAGGGAATGAAGACTCCACCCTTCTGTTTGTGCAGGTAAAATAAATGTTGATATTGTCTGTCCTGCACATACCCCATCCTGTTCACCAGAATATTCACCATCAAAATATATACAAAATAAAAAAAACCATACCTCACCACTTCTATTACCACCCAGCATGCTAAAAACACCATCATATGTTCCTGAATTATTGACTTGATTGATAACCCCACTTCCACACATACTGCACTCCTTTCTCCCTGCAAATTTATTTTGGTACAGCAACTTAACCTAAAAATCAAGTCAGATGATTTTATTCTGCTGTTGAAAGTCTTTTGGTATCTTCCCCTTTCATATTAAATAAAAACTGAAGGCGTTTCAATGTACTAGAAGGTCATACATCAATACGTTCTTCCTCTCTCCACCACTATGAACTCCTCATTGGCCTCCTTGCTTTTCCTCAAAAGTAACAGACCAGCTGTTCACACAAAGTCTATATACTTACTTGCTCTGCCTAGAGCAATCTTTTCCTTTAATATTTGTATAACACCCTCCTTCACTTCCTGGGTCTTTGTGCAAATAACATCTCATAAATGAGATATAACCACCCAACACAAAATAAAATTAACTTTCATCCCAGCATTCTCCAATGGCTTTTACCTTTCTTGTATTTCTTTGTAACACTTATCACCATCAACCATCAATCATTATTCTATTACTGGTTTATTTTCTTATTTGAGAGACAGAGAGAGAGAGAATTGGGAGGGGGCGCAGAGGAGAGAAGAAAAACACCCCACTGCCTAGAAAGCCTGCTGGGGAGTTACATCCCAGGACCCTGAGATCATGACCCAAGCCAAAGGCAGTCACTCAATGGACTGAGCCACCGAGGTGCCCCTCTATTATTGGTTTATTTCACTATTATATTTCAAAAGAATGTAAGCTCTTTGTGGTCAGGTATTTTATATGTTTTATTAATTGAAGTATTCTCAGAAAGGTAGCTGGCAGATTGTAAGGGCTCACTAAACTGTGTATTTTGTTGTTATTATTGGGCTCCTTTATGGGCTTTACCTCTTATGCTAGAAGTCTATCCTTCAGATGTAAGCAATAAGAATAGAGCCCTGCCGCCTGTTCAAATGAGTAAAAAGCCTGTATTATGTGGATATTTTAAAAGCTAAATGAGTGGCTTAATAGTTGTATATAGGGGGAAAGGGAACATATTTTCCACAGTTTAGAAGTGGAGTTCTTTTATAGAGTTCTTGTACAAGCCTACACTATTGAACGATAATGGGCAGTTGTACATTACAATTATACAAACACTTTGGTAACTTATATCCTTTTTTTGTAATTCATGACTGGATCATTTAATTCCTTAGGAGCATTATAGCATTTCAACTTTTCATGTTCAATAATCTTATTGGGGTTGCTACCTTTTTTATTCAAATGGAGAAATAGTCATGATTTAATCTAAATAAAGTGTTATTGATTGTGTTGTTTTCTAGGAATGAGTCGCACATGCTAGTTTAAAAGTTTTGTTAAATTCCCAAGTCTGTCACTGATAAAAGCCTTTTGTAGATTAGTAACTTGATACAAAACAGAAACGTTATGTAACACTCAATTGTTATACTTTCTATGTTTCCATCTTGCATTGTAATAACACCCATCTTAACTCTATTTAAGACAAATCATTGCCAGATGGCTTTCTGGCATTGATTGCATGATATGAAATATAATATAACTAAAAGTTTTTGGTTTTAGTAGCATCTAAATCAATTTAGAAAAATATATGTATTTGAATATAAGATAAAGTTTTAAATTATTTGGCAATAGTAAAGTAAACTTTTTTTGTAAATTTTTATTTTCTAAAATTTCATTGAGCTCTTTTGCAATAAGAAACAAGTTACAAAAAATTAAGATTTATTTACCCCAATTCAAAATTATTAGGAATATAATCATAGAGGTTGAAGTATTTAAAATATTGAACCCAAAATATTTTATTAGGTAAATTCATGAATGCTGAGCATTCAGTGTTGAAATATACTAATGCTATTGATAGACTGGTAGAAGCCTAAAATCAAATATTTATTAAATATTTATTTCCATATCTTTTCATGGCTTGGTAATTCATTTCTCTAGCATTAAATAATATTCCATTGTTTGCATGTACTACACTTTATTTGACCTTTCACCTATGGAAGGATATCTTGGTTGCTTCCAAGCTTTTGTCAGTTATGAATAAAACTACTATAGACATCTTTGTGGGTATAGATTTCATCTTCTTTGGATAAATACCAAGAACTGCTACTGCTGAATCATCTGGCAAGAATATGTTTAGTTTTGTAAGAAACTGCCAAGTTGTTTTCCATTCTTTATTCTCAATAGACATGGAAGAACATTCCTGTTGCTCCTCCACATCCTCACCAACATTTCGTGTTCTGTTGTCAGTGTTCTGGATTCTGGGTATGTACTGGTGTCTCTTTTTTGTTTTAATTTGCATTTTCCTGATGACATATGATGTGAAGCATCTTTTTATATGCTTATTTGCCATCTGTAATATTTTCTTTTGTGAGGTATCTGCTAAGGTCTTTGGCTCATTTTTAATCAGGTTTTCCCCCATTGTTGAGTTTTTAAGGGGTCTTTGTGTATTTTTGATTAACAGTCCTTTGCCAGATGTGTATTTTGCAAAATTTTTTCTCATAGTCTGTGCTTTGCCTTTTCATTCTCTTGGCATTGTGTTTCACAGAGTAGACATTTTTAAATTCAGTGCTTGTGCTTTTGTAGCTAAAGTTATTGCCAAAACCAAGGTCATTTAAATTTTCTTCTATATTACCTTCTACATGTTTCATGTTTAGGTTTATATTCCAATCTGAGTTAATTTTTGTGAAGAGTGTATGATATCTGCCTGGATTTATTTTATTTTTATTTTTTATTTTTTTTATTTTTTTTTATATTTTTACATTTAGCTTCACCATTACTCCAGAACCATTTGTTTAAAAGATTGTATTTTGCTCTCTTGTATTGCTTTTTTGCTTTTGTATTAAATATAAAATATAATTGATAATATATATTCTGTTGCTTTAATCTAGTCTTTCTGTGGTATTACAATATCTTGCTTACAATTATCATTATGGTAAACTTTTTTTTAAAGATTTTATTTATTTATTTGACAGAGAGAGAGATCACAAATAGGCAGAGAGACAGACAGAGAGAGAGATGAGGAGAAGCAGGCTCCCTGCTGAGCAGAGAGCCCAATGCGGGACTCGATCCCAGGCCCCTGGGATCATGACCTGAGCCGAAGGCAGAGGCTTAACCCACTGAGCCACCCAGGCGCCCCATCGTTATGGTAAACTTTGAAGTCAGTCCTCAGTCTTTGTTCTCCTTCAACACTATGTTGACTATTGTGAGTCTTTGCCTCTCCATATAAACTTTAAAATAAGTTTGTTAATATTAAAAAAAAGAACTTGCTGAAATGCATTAATTGTATAGATAAACTTGGAGACCTCTTGAGCTTAGCAGGAGATAGACCATGGACATCAGTTGTCACAGTGGTGCCTCTGGCAGAACCTATTGCAAATCCCTAGGCAAAATGAGACCTCAAGGATCTGAGAGAATGTCTAAGAAGTACTTGATACATCCCTTGGGTATGGTTTATTGAAGTGTCCACCTGTCTGAAAGCTGGGGAATCTAGATAAGGGAGGGAAAATTAGTTATGATAAAACATATCAACAAACATCAATAAATTTTGTAAAACTAATTGTCATGGCTCATATACAGTATGACCAACAGAGGGACCATCAAAAGGAAAGCATCCGTTATGATTATTGTGAAACTTTTTATTCAAAATAAAACAATGTGAGGGGAAGACACAATGAGAAAATTACCATTTTTTAAATGGTTAAACTTCTTACAAAATGGAATAGGTTTTATATTCTAAGTAGTATATTGAAAAGTAAAACATTGAGATGCCTGGGTGGCTTAGTGGGTTGGGCTGCTGCCTTCGGCTTGGGTCATGATCTCAGGGTCTTGGGATTGAGCCCCGCATCAGGCTCTCTGCTCCGCAGGGAGCCTGCTTCCCTCTCTCTCTCCCTCTCTCTCTCTGCCTGCCTTTCTGCCTACTTGTGATCTCCGTCTGTCAAATAAATAAATAAAATCTTTAAAAAAGAAAAGAAAAGTAAAACATTAAAAAATAAAATTTTAATTAAAAAATTATGTAATTTAAAACAAAGGTTAAAAATAGCAGAACCATTTTTCTTATAACTGGAAAGTACATTGTATATATATCTATCAAGAATAACTTGTCATGGGGGCGCCTGGGTGGCTCAGTGGGTTAAAGCCTCTGCCCTTCGGCTCAGGTCATGATCCCAGGATCCTTGGATCGAGTCCCACATCGGGGCTCTCAGCTCAGCAGGGCAGGGAGCCTGCTTCCTCCTCTCTCTCGCTGCCTGACTCTGCCTACTTGTGATCTCTGTCAAATAAATAAATAAAATCTTTTATAAAAAAAAAAAAAAAAAATAACTTGTCATGTCTGGAATCAGGAGCATATGGAAAAAAAAAATAATATCTGAGGACAATACTTCTGCCATGTTTTGTGCCTTGTTAATATTTTTAACAGTCAGGCAACTTTTAGCTTTATTGAAATACCTGCTAAGATACCAGCAGTGCCTTTTGGAGCCCTATGACTACAAAAATTAATTGTAAATATTCAAAATGTTTACTATGGTGTCACTATTTAAGGCCACCACCAAGTATGTTTCTGAAGTAAGCATAACTGTTACTCTTCCATAAGGCAAAAGGGCATATTTACAGGAGTTCCATCTGCTGTACCAGGAGGTGAATCAAGTAATGATTTTTGTCTATAAAATAATTCACTTTTCAATCTAACATTCCTCCTTCCACATTATAATAATAAAAACTAGGAGGATACTAAAACAAACAACTACAACTAAAACAACAGATTTTCCTTCAGTGGAAAAGTAAATATAAACTTATGAGTAGCCTGAAATTTATTTTTAAATATTTTTAAGATAAACGTTTTTGTTAGAAAACCATATATTTTATATTACTAAGAAATAACAGGCAAAGTTTTATTAACTTCTAAAAAGTCTAGTTACTTTTATTTATCTATTAACTCATCTCTTTATGAAGTAGAACATGATCACACCTATTGTATCTACCCAAGTTTGTATGCTTTGGTTATTTTATGTTTGCTATTTCCTTGCTTAATTTTTACAATATTTGATAATAATAGTATCTTTAAGTCCATCAATGGTTTCACAGAATTTGTTTGAACTTCATAAAAATGTACCATACTTTTTTCACTGTCCTTGTTTTACTTCTCTATTAACTTTCCAAGATTTATTCACTTTAGAGTGTGTAGCTATCATTTATTTTCATTCCTCCATAATGCTATGTTTACAAATTTGTATTTATCTGTACTTTTAAAAATATCTTAATTATATACCATTTCTCATCTCACGTAACACTCATGCTACTTCTGCACTTATTAGATATTATGTAACTGAAAACCACAACTCAGCAACATATAACACCATTTTTCAAAATTAAATGGCTTACCAGAATTCTTTAATTCTATCCTTTATTTGTATTAGATGACCCTTTATTCTGGTATTTGGCATTGTTCATATGGAGGAAAGCTTATAAGTTGATATTCCATAAATAGAAGGATTTATTTATGATTGATTAATTATTTTCATTTAGAATGCATAGAATATGGTTGATTTAATATTTCTTTCTTACTCTCTGCCTGGAACATAGTGCTATCTATGTAATAGCCACTAAAATATTAAGTTAATTACCTAGACTTTTAAACTGCATATTAATAGGAATAACATACAGAACTCTTCTCAGATTGGGACACCTGGGTGGCTCAGTCAGTTAAACGCCTGAGCCTTTAGCTCAGGTCATGATCTTAGGGTCCTGGGACTCAGTTCTGCAACAGATTCCCTGCTTAGCCGGGAGTTTGCTTCTCCCTCACCCTGCTGCTCCCCCTGCTTGTGCTCTCTCTCACTCTCTCTCTACAAATAAATAAAATTAAAAAAAATAAATTCTTCTCAGATAGCTAATATAGAATATCGTCTTTGTATTCATCAAAGGGAAAGTGCCATATAATAATGAAATTCAGACTACTTCAAATTCATTTTTTAACCAGTAAGAAAGTACTGGAAACAAGCCAAAAATGTCTTCAATGAATTAAAGAAATAGATTGATTTTTCAATATCTTAATGTTTCTAAAATAAATTGCAAGATTTTTATACTAGATATCAGTGTAAATATTCATTATACAAGGATATTCTAAAAATAAAACCTGAGAAAACTACTTGACATATATGATGACAAAAACGAGTTTGACAAAAGTCAGTTTGGGTAAAACTTACAACACCTACCACCTGAAACTCTTGTTCTATAATTTAATTATTTTAATTTACAAAAATACAAAAATAATATATCAGAGTAAGTATATTGATAGCTTTGAAGGTATGCTCTGGTTGTGCACTGTTTACTATTTAAAGGGGAATCAAATATGTGATGCTTATGGTGTGACTATATTAAAATTCAACAAGTTCAGAAGCATACAAGGAATAGAATAAAGACAAAAGATGACCCTTACTTATCTGAAAGATAGACAATGGTATATATGTGCTAGTTGGGGAGAGAATCCAGTCAGTAGATGGAGGATGTGGTAGTGAAAAAAAAAAAAGACACAACGTTTTGGTTGAAACGTTTAGCACTATATTTAACAAAGTGAAATTGTGTGTTAATAGCCTTGAATAAAATCCAAAAAATATTTTCAATTCATTGAAGATTATTTAGGAAAAACTTGAAAAATACAACTTGATAAGGATTCCAATAAAAGACTCATAAGCAATACAAGTTTCAGAATTTTTAGTATATTTTCCCTAAAAAGCCATTTGATTTAAATTAAAAAGAATTCTATTTACCTGCCACTTAAATAAGAGGAAATTATTTGGTTTTGTAATAAGTCAACAAAATAAATTAACATATCTTTAGAAAACAGACATGCACACTAATTTAAAAATAATAGTGCTTAATCTGTTCAGCAAACATTTGTAAAATTCCTTGCCATCAGGTAGCTCTGGAGTTCTGCTAGGTGAGTAAGGCCATGTATGTTACTGCTCAGAGTACTGACGCAAAGCAATTGTCCCCTTCACATCCATTTTTTGCTGTTGATATGTCATGCTATGTTGTTTAGAGATTCATAGATGGCCCTACATGAAGGCATTTTTTGTGTGTATATAGGTGACTGTGATTTAACTTTCAAATAAGATGGCTCCTGATTTACAATGATTCAACTTATGATATATTTTGCAATGATGTGAAAGTGAAAGTGATTCAGTAGAAACTGTACTTTGAATTTTGAATTTGGGTCTTTATAAAAAGGGCCAGTGACATGTGGTATGGTGCCATCTTGTGATGCTGGGCAGGGGCAGTGAGCTACAGCTCCCAGTCAGCTAGAAGATTACAGGGGTGAACACCTGATATTCTTACAACCATTCTATATATAACCATTCTTCTTTTTTTTAGTGTAATATTTAATAAATTGCATGTGATATTTGATACTTTGTTATAAAATAGGCTTTGCTTAAGATGATTTTTCCCAAATGCAGGCAAATGTAAGTGTTCTGAGTATGTTTAAATAAGCTTAAGGTAAGCTATGATATTTGATAGTTTAGGGGTATTAAATGCATTTTCAATTTTTTATGTGTTTCTCTGTACATAGCCCCCCTTGTAAGCTGAGGAGCATCTCTATATGTATATGTAGCCTTGGTATGGCTTACATATTATTGGCATGAAACATCTAGAACAGTACGTGTGCCATATAATTGTCTACAACATCAAACAAGTTTCTTGAAAACTTGTGCCAAAGGGGTTATGTCTTTAAGGATTCTTATTTCAGAAGGGTTCTCTCAAACGTAAGATTTTTCAGAAGTTAAGTGAAAATCTGACCAAACTAAACATTTTTCCATTTTCCCTAGTGAGCAAAGATAGCTAAAATCTATCTGCCATTTTCAACACTGTACTCAACGATTGTAATTCTAATTTAAGAACAGATTATTTATATCAAAACCACATGTTGGCCTAATCTTATACAATATTCATAAATCTCACTCAGAGCCTTGGACACTTTTATTTGTTGAGTCTATATGGTACTACGGACATTCATCTTTTTTGACCTCATAGCTTCATGTATGTCTATACTTTTGAAAATACATGCATCATAGTTCCATTGTAAAATGTCTGGGTTATAAAATGTGCTATGCTATCAAAATGGTAATAAGAACATACAAATGACCTGATGTAATGAACTGGACCAGATTGCCAGATATCACATTTCATACCAGAAAGATTCAGTGGTAAGTTTTAAAATGGCCAGCTATACTTCGACTGAATTATAACTCATTTAACTTCTTTCTTTGTGTACAGTATTATACATTAGTCAGTATTATAGTAAATAAGTACTTTGGACAGATGTAAATATGCTGTAATAAAAAATGTTTTTCTTCTTTCTTTTAGTCCTTTTTACTTGTAAGACTAGCCACAAATACCATGCCTCCCCCAAAATAATTTGCAATCCAAATTTATCTCTAAATGAATTTATTGCACAGAAAAAAATATATATATATATATACACTTACAGTAGACATGTTCAAAAATAGTTACACAACAGCAGGGCCCTAAATGTAAGCAGTATATAGTTTTGTTTTTTTTTTTTTTGTTTTTTTTTAAAAAAAAAAAGAGGTTATGTGAAATATTGGAATTTTATTTCCAGGCCTAGTATTTCAAGACAGTTAACTACACTTACGGTGTCAACAGCCTCTTGTTGGCAGTATGATTTTATTGGCTCCATGGAATAACAGCAAGAATTTACTATTGCTTCTTTTCTTTTATGACACACACACAAAAAAAAAAAATTGACACATTTGCTCAAGACCAACCAGAATCATTTTAACCTATCAAAATTGATGGGAGGCCTTCACTGCCAAAGTCACTGCTGGGTTTTCACAATTCATTGCAGACAATCTGCTACTCCCATTATGATAAAGGAGAGAAGAGTCATAATCAGGGAAGAAAGCTAGATTAATACTTGTAATTATCATTGAATTATTTAGCCTGCTATAGGATTATTATTATTAGTGTCATTTGATAATTTTCTCTCATTTTATTAAACACAACTGTGAGTAATTACCCTACCTAATATTTCTCTGTATTGGCTGACTAGCTAGCAAACATTCATGAAAATATCCATTAGCCACACATATAAAATGCTGCATTATGATGCTGTTGAATCAGAAGAACATACCACTACCTGATCCTGTAGCTCTTTGAGGATTTGCAAATCAATTAATTCTATGTTTATTGGATTCTTCCCATACAATTAGAAAATTTATAATAGAGTCCATGAACATTATTAGTTTTACCATTTTAAACCAGCAATCACACTTTGATTTTTACAACAAAAGCAGAAATATAAACACACACATTTGGATCAGTTTTCTGTTAGTCTGTCTGGACTTCAAAATCCTATTCCTCAAGATAATGCACACCAAAGTTCTGGATTAAACAAGAAATTAGATGGCACCTGAACACTTGGTTTAATATTCTCAAAAAGGACTATGCAACTTATTTCTTACATTATGACATTGTTTTACAAAGATCCACACTTTTATAATGTTAGTATTTTTAATAATCAATAAAGTCAATTAATCATGATTAAAAATCAAACATAAAAATTTCTACTTTTTGCTTTTGCCCCCTCCATTTAGAACTTATTTATAGCCTGATAATTCAAAAGGTCCCTATGTTTATGAAAATCTGGACAGAAATAGCTCTAAGATCCCATTCAGAACTTGATATTAATCTAAGTCTTTTGGCTCCATTTATCCTGAGAGCAAAGAGTAGGACAAAGGATTTGAGTACTGTTAGTTTATCTGGGAGATTATCCAAGGTAGAAAAGAATGGGAAAGTGATACAGTGAAGAAGCAACTTTGTCAAAGAGGTACATTGTTGATATAATTGTTGTGGATAGAAAATGAAGGCTTGCTTTTACTGAAAGGTCCTGAGAAACTTCTTTAAGTTGTCCTCATGAAGACCTGAAAACTGACAATTTTACCTATGGTTCTTATTTCCACTTCACTGAGAGCTGTCCTCAGAGGACATTAACTCTCCTACACTTTTGGGTTGTGTTGGAGACATTCTAAAATGAGAGAGAGAACATGAGATGCTATCAGTGTTAAGTAACTGCAATTTCCCATGGAACTATCCACCACAGGTTTGGCTATAATCAGGTGTTGGGCCTTGATATCAGAGGGATTTGAGGCAGTATCATTTTAGGTTAATCATTATATCTGAAATTTCAAAAAAAACTTCAACTGATGAAACTTTGATTATAAATCTATAAATATAACAATAAATCTACAGTATTCAAATTATTTTCATAGAAATACACAGACAAAGCATCAATTGATTAATATTTAAATGTTACAAAATACTGAACTGAAAGAATTTGGTCATATAACAACGTGTAAGAAGTAGAACTTAGGTTTAGGTTAGAACTCAGGATGCATTTGAGACTCAGTTAAGAAATTGAATGGAGGGACGCCTGGGTGGCTCAGTGGGTTAAGCCACTGTCTTCGGCTCAGGTCATGATCCCAGGGTCCTGGGACCGAGCCCCAAATCAGGCTCTCTGCTCAGCAGGGAGCCTGCTTCCTCCTCTCTCTCTGCCTGCCTCTCTGCCTGCTTGTCATCTCTCTCTGTCAAATAAATAAATAAATAAAATCTTAAAAAAAAGAAATTGAATGGATGTCTGACTATCTTATAGGTTTGCTAAAAATCAGTGACTTTGTGTTCACGTGTGGCTATGCAGGAATTTTTAACTTTCTCTAAGAAGTTATTAGATTTGATTATATAATGGCAGTAAAGGATGGGGAAAAGCAAAGTAAAGTAAACCCCATAAAGACAAAGACACTGAGTATGAGAAAAGAGTAATAGATAAGAAGAATCAATGCATTTGAGGAAAATGGGAATTGAAATACACAATGATTGTTGATTTTTTTAGATGGAGAAAACAAAACTAGCTTGCAAGAAGGAAATAACAGAAGACATGTTGTGATGTGATACAGAATCCTGGAAAAGGCAGTAACGTGGAATAAAGGAGTAGGGAGAGCATATCAGGTAATTTGGATAGGAAGGAGTTAGGAGATAATTGCTTGATAAATTTTATATGGCCCACTTAAATGCACAGATTTCTCTTCTTTAATTTATATGGAGAACAGGGTGTCCTTTCTCTTCCCTTTCAGAGCACCAGAGGTGTACTCTTTCAGACTGAAAACCTGAAAAGCTCAGGACTCAGTTGCTTAAGCACAGCTGAGAGGACATATTTCAATTAAGATTTACATTTTGCTGTATGTAGTAGTAGACTGTCAAAAGTGGTTTAACCATATATTTTTTCATTTAACAAGAAGACTACAGAGAGTGTTTTCTGGTGTTGGTTCAGAGTCTTAAGAAAGTCAAGTGAACTATCTTAGAGGTTTTCATGGCTTTTTATTCACAGTTGCAAAAATTGCTGTTGGAGTTCTCACTATTAAGCCCACATTTCTGGCAGAAAGATAGAGGTAAAAGAGAATGATATCTTGTACGACTGATACTTTGTCATATGGTTACAATATAACTAGAAAAGAGACAATAAAATATTTGATGTTAAGTTTTCTTGTTGTCAATCCCTCAGTGCTTTCTGATATTAAAAGGAAAAAAAGTAGATGGATATTGACCTGGCAACTATCAACACCTGTCAGTCTCTCTTGGATAACCAATATCTCTATAATCTCTTCTTCCCAAAAAAAAAAAAAAAAATATATATTCATAACCCACACTGTGCCATCTCAAGTTACTGCACCAAGATAAAATTACAATGATTTTCAGTTGTTCCAAATGGACAGAATACCCTTCCTTATGATATCATGTCTTATAAGATAGATAATTGGCTTGCTACCAATATACCCAGATGTGACTGTGGAAGAGACAGGAAAAAAATAATAATATTTATTTATTCCTTGGGTTGACCCTGTTTACACAGATGCATTACTATTAGAAAAGGTTGGTTTGGGACATTGGAATGAATTTACTTAATGGGTCTGTATGTAATTGGGTTGGAGGAAATTTTTAATTTCTACAAAAATTATTAGAATTCTATCTTATTCTCTTTTGTTAATTTTCACATGTTAACAAAGCCAACGTTTTTGTCTAGCAGACAAGATCTTAAATCCTAACAAAACTCAATTTTTTCCTTTTTTTTTTTTTTTTTTAAGTTTGAGAGCCTCATGTTCTCTCATGCTGCTTTAAATACAACTCAAAAAAAAAAAAAAGGAGCTAAATGGGGGGCAGTAAGACCAGACTTTTTATTTTTATTTTATTTATCTTATTTTTAATTAAAAAATTAAAGATTGTATTTATTTATTTGAGAGAGAGAGAGAGCATGAGTGGGGCAGGGGGAGGTAGCTGCAGAGAGAGACTGAGAAGTATACTCCCTAATGAGCAGGAAGCCCGATATGGGGCTCGATCCCAGGATCCTGACTGAGATCATGACCAGAGACAAAGGCAGATACATGTGCAAAATCCCTTTTTTTCTGGGAAACAATACTTTACAAGAGATGTTTGAAAAAGTACTGGGGAATCAACTTTAATCGGAGATACAAAAATTTAATTGACTTTTGTAAAGCTACAGGGATCCAAATGATGGGAATCCCAGCCCGTTTAGGTTGTGGACCACAGAGTATTCTTCTCTGTAATATTTTATTTTCTTCCATGTCTACTAACTCCAGTCCAAGTTCACTGATCTCTTTTTAGATAGTGCAAAACATGGCAAAGAATACCAAACGAGTGCCCAATATTCTACATTTATTACATCATTTCTAACATATAGAAGTGTGTTATCAAGGCTGGTTCTGTGAAAGAACATAGTTATGCTAAAGTGTGTTTTGTTCTCCAAGAAATTAAATGCATGATTATCACACAATTATAAAATACTTGTGTCAAGAATTTTTATTCAAAAATTAATAAGAGAAGCAGATATTAAAACTAGTTCACATGGTTATTTGGGATATAAGCAGAGTTGCAGCAGAAGTGCTCTGGGCCCACAATTTGGGTTATACAATTTATGTTTTCTAATGAAAAATGACTAACTTGCATTACTGTTAACAAGAATCTTGTGCATTACCATCAGTTTTCTACATTATAACCTCTTGCTCTACAGTTTGTAAATAACTTTGTCAATAGTAAGCTAATAAACGGGATGACTCCAATGGATTGAGATAATCTCCAGAGTTTCTGCTACATAATGCCCAGGGCTCCATTGAAAGGACACCTAAGAATTTACTTTGCCCAAAAATTTGATCATTTTTTTCACTGTCCTTACCTATTTTCCAAACCTAGTCCTTTTGCTTCACCTTTCAGTCTACGGACAACCCTGTATCTGACTGACTTGTTAATTCTGGGAGTGTCTTGCAGATTAATTTGCTTGCCAGAGGTGGTTCCTCTAATTGATGTTTAAGAACCCTAATTAGTTAAGAAAACTTTTTTTTAACATTTTCATTGCTATTTATGATTATTATTATTATTATTATTGCTAATATCTCTATTTCAAATAATTCACAAGGGCATCTTTCTGACCAAAGACAAAAAGCCGGCTACTAGTAGAAAAAGTACATTTGACTTGGTCAGTGAAAGTGGTAAAGGGATTTGAGAAAATAAGGCAAAGCACTGGAAATATGTGTTAAAACTTTAAATATTATAGACACATTTATTAATTTCTAATACTGCTGTTGCTTATAATTAAATAAGATGTTTTCCATGAACCACGCATTACAGCAAATGTATTGTTTATACAGATTAAATTTTCATCAAAATGGACGCCTGGGTGGCTCAGTTGGTTAAGCAGCTGCCTGTGGCTCAGGTCATGATCCCAGCTTCGTGGGATCGAGTCCCGCGTATACTCCTTGCTCCGCCGGGAGCCTGCTTCTCCCTCTGCCTCTGCCTGCCATTCTGTCTGCCTGTGCTTGCTCTCTCGCCCACTCTCTCTGATAAAGAAATAAAATCTTAAAATAAATAAATAAATTTTCATCAAAAAATTGTAAGTGTATTTTATTGTAGGATCATGATCAGCATTTTTCAGATGAGAAAAGTGAAATTTAGAAAAGTATGTCTCTTCAAATCCCTCATACAATATCTGGCCTAGATAGAAGGATATACTATCACAATTGAGGAAGATAATTGAGATTACTTAAAATGATAAACTTACTACTGTATAGGTTTTTTAAAAGTTTGCCACAGATTCAGATTCTTTTAAAATATATATCTATTTTGTGTAAAGAGAATGCACTGAGAAGTAAAAAGAAAGTGATATATCAGTGCTACCAACTAATGGCTATAATATCATCACCTTATTTATGAACAATGAAACAGTGTGCAATATTTAAATAAATTTAAAAAATTTTAAATAAATTCCTATTTATTTTATATATTTATAAATTTAAATAAATTCCTATTTATTTATTATTAAAGAAATTCCTCTAACAAACAGTATGTTTTGAAGGTTGCTAGCAGGAAAGTGTTGTACTACATGGAAGTAATCAGAAAATATGATCTAAAATTCTGCTTTCAAGGGCGCCTGGGTGGCTCAGTGGGTTAAAATTCTGCTTTCAAGAAGCTATAACAGTAAGTACTGAGCATTAGCTATTATATGCTATGGATGAATAACTGAAATCTACATTTGAAACTAATGGTACACTATATGTTAACCTAATTGAATTTTAAAAAGTTAATAAAAAAAAAAACCACTATTTTATAAAACAATATTCCCAACAGGCTCTTTTGCTTTAAAATACTCACTTTGTAATGAGAGTCATTACTTTTGTCTAGCCAATTCTTACATCACTGTTTATCCCTTCCCTGCTTTATCCCTTCCCAGTATCAATAAAGGCTCACTTGGGTTACCTAGAAGCCATGAGAAAGCTTGTAATAGATGGCTGGCTGGTTTTCACCAGCAATTTGACCACCATGTGCACAGGGAAGTCTATTGATAAAGGCTTTATTGCAATAAATTGCAAATACATGGATGATTTTGAATTCTATTTCTTGAGGTCTTGTTTCATGATAATAAATTTAGGGTGGCTTATTGGAACGGATGTTATTAACATATTTTCATAGTTCTAAGTACATGGAATTGTAAAATAGATTAATGAATGTGGCATTACTGACAACTGTCCTCATTTTGAAATCAAATTACAGTGTACTAAGATGAGGAAGCAAAGCAGATTTGGGATTATGAGTGAAATAATTTAAAAAAGTCTTAGGGGTATGATCAGACTATGGGTAATTCAGTAGAAAAATGTCAACTGATTGAGATTCTGTGTTCCCTGATTTCAGAGAGAAGTTAAGATAAATAAGTAACACGAGGAGACTAGGAAGCCAAACATAAGTGATAATTTTTTTGTGCCAGGGTGTGTATACATCTGTTTATCTTCTTGCTTTACCACTAAGGTTGCTCCTAGAGGAGAGTTTAAATATGTGTTGGAGCTAATCTCTGTGGATTACACAAGAAACCACATCCTACAGCTCTCCCTGAAACACCCCTTATGATTTCAATGTAATTTGGTTTTTGCATTTTTAGAAATAACAAAATACTTTGCAAACTCATCTACTTTATTACCACCACAAGTGAGTCAGCTGACTCCACATTTTAACACAGTGACAGTCACAGAGGAATGGAGGAATGAGTAGAGTTATCAATATATGTGCTTTTAAGAAGTATGACAGGGTAGCAGCTATTTCCAGGAACCAAAACATGGGTCAGCAGCTGTGCAGGAAAAGTGATGGAATAAATGACTCATTTCAGAGGAGTTCTATAACATATTAGTTCTATAATGTATCTTCAGCACCCAATTACCCGCTTTGATCTAAAGATAAGGATTTACAGTTAAGGTCCCATTTATGATTTGACTGGTAGGGTCTGAATCATGTTTACTATTGTTTTGACTATTACTTGAAACCTATAGTAGTACTTGGGATATGTGTTGTGTATTCTGTGAACATGTGCTATTTTTAGATTAGATAATTCCTGTCTCGAACCCCTGTTAATTTGTTTGTTTTTGTTTATTTGATAGTGGTTTCAGTAAATGGATATATCTGAAAAATTGCAAAGCCACTATTAAAATAAGTTATTATTATATATAGCATGGAATGGCAATTGCACATTCCTCCTTTGAATCCGACAGAGCTTCACCATATCCTTAACAATTTGGGAAAAACATGCTATTATTTTTCTTTATAAAATTTCTCCTGTTAGGCTGTGATGGTTGTCATCAGCAGTAACTCCTCTGAAGGCTTTGTCAAAAGAGTTGAAAAAATTGGAAAGGTGTGAATGAAGCTGTTTGCTGAATATAAAGAAAAGAGCATTGAAGTACAATTCACACTCTTACTTCTCCTTCTATGCTTTCAGATGTTTGACATTTGAAAATTTTGCTTCTAGAAGAGATGCCCTATATAATTCTTACTTTAAGGAGCAAGTTGCTTTTATAATTTTTTTTTATTATTCTACCATTCAAGTATTTCCATTTAAATTAAATTCAATACCATTTAAAAAAAATCAAAAGTGCAGCCAGTATTCAATTCCTGGGCTAAATAATTTTAGAAAGCTTTGTGTTATTGAACCTACAGGGGGTTTTTCTGTAGTTTTTAACTCTTTCTTTCTGTGATTTTTCCCATTAGTCACGTAAGTGACTGCAATATAACAGACATTGAGGATAAAGAAGGACTGAATAGAACAATCCTTGGCCTCATGAAGTTGAGAATCTAGCAAGGGAGTCAAACAATTCAATCATTCAGAGACAATTTATTGAGTGCCTGGCCTAAGATGAGCACACAACAAAACCCCAGCCCAGAGGAATCATTTTAATGGGAGAGATAGATAATAGGTAAGCCAACTTTAAAAAAAAAAAAAAATCGTACTGGTTTTTCTTTAATAGTGATGCATATTTGAACTAAATAAGCACATTTTAAAAAAAGAGCAGTGATTGAGAAGAGGTTTTGTAACTGAGTGGTCCGAAAGGGCCTCCCTGAAAAAGTCTGTTTTGAACAGATTTCTGAATAATATCAGCTAGGAAGCTGCGTAAAAATCTCAGGGATGGGTGATTTTTCCAGTCAAAAAACTGTAAAGGCTCCAAAGTCACAATACAGAGCTGTAAGTTTCTCTAATAAAGTAACTTCTGACAAAGAATGAGAAGAAATAACTAACCCAGGTTTGAAAGAAAAGGGACAGACTTTCTATGGAATTAATATTTAATTAAAGCTCTAAAGGACAAAAATACAATAGAGCAAAATTCTGGTGACGCTGATATACCTAATGAAAGTTCATAAACAAGGTGTGGGTAGCAAAGAGTGTGTGGGAATGTTGGTAAGAACAGTGGGGAAGAGTCATCCCTGAACATGTTCTTAAATGAAGCAATTCTTGTGTTGTTTTAAAGGGTAAATTGGAGTTTGCCTAAGTGATTAGAGAAGGATGCCTCGGCTTATGGAAGTTCAAAGCCATAAAGATGTGATAAACTACTGCAGATATTTTCATGTATATTTGTTGTTGCTTCTAGTAATGGTGATCTAAAAACTCCTACTTAAGACAACTAAAAATCCAGACAAAATAGCTTTTAAAGTTAAAAATATCAGAATGATTATAAAAATAATTGAGGGATTACTGGGCCAAAATACGAAACACAATGAGAGTCTAGAGATATATGCCCTGAAGCCATTTTTAGCTATGAGAGCATTTGAAACTGCTAAAACACACTGAGCTGTGTTTTTTAATAGACTCTTGATACTAGAGAAACAAAATTCAAAATCCAGCAGCAATGAAATTTGAGGACTTTGGTACAACCCAAATTTAAGTTGAGATCCCCAAAGCACAAGGAAAAGCAGAAATAAGACTATAGCCTACCTTGCCTTCTGTGTAAACTGAGAAAGTCAATCACTGAATTTGGAGTATGATTGTCCTGTAGAGTCTCAGATATAAGAGAAAATCCTGCCAAGGAGGACCATACCATTATTATAGCTCTTAATTATCCCTACTCAATAAGAGTTTCAAATATAATGTCTTGAACATAGCAAAATGTAACAAAGCACACAAAAGAAAAAACCATTAACAAGATTTGATAGACAAAATGGGATTAAGTATGATGTTAAAATGATCAATAAAGATTGTAAAATGGCTTGATTACTCTGCTCAAAGAAATGAGAGGGGAAGCAAATTGAACAAAAAAACTGAAACTAAAAATGATATTGAGAAAGATTTTATAAATGAACCAAATGGATACTCTAGAACTTTAAAGATATGACAGCTAATTTAAGATACCACAGGGGTGCCTGGGTGGCTCACTTAATTAAACCTCCAATTCTTTTTTTTTTTTTTTTTAAACACCTTAATTTTATTTTATTT
Organism: Mustela putorius furo; assembly: GCF_011764305.1. Lineage (NCBI taxonomy): Eukaryota > Metazoa > Chordata > Mammalia > Carnivora > Mustelidae > Mustela > Mustela putorius. The sequence continues at coordinate 246,001 of NW_025421398.1, forward strand.
CTTTCATTTTGGCTCAGGTCATGATGTCAGGGTTGTGAAATAGAGCCCAGAGTTGGGCTCTGTGCTGAGCCTGGAGCCTGCTTAAGATTCTTTTCCCTTCTTTTTCTATCCCTCCCTGCGCTCTCACTTGCTCGCTCTCTCTTGCTTGCAAATAAATAGATAGATAGATAGATAGATAGATAATAGACAAAGCAAAATAAAAGCAGATTATGAAAATAAATATAAAGATTTTGAAATGAAAACAAGTTTCAAAATAAAATAGAGAAGACCTACACAGCTAAAAGTTCATTCAGAAAATCTACTATTAAAGAAGTCAGTATGACACAATGTTAAGATATCAAAAGATTTGAGCATGTACTTTACAGAAAGGGTAATCCAAATGGCCACTCATATATAAAAACTGTTTATCTTTATTATGAATCTGGAATTAAATTAAATTAAATTAAAAATAAATTAAAACCTAGAATGACATACTATTACACACTTACCATATTGGGCAACAGTAAAAATGTCTTGCAAAAATGTGAAAGAATGACAGTGCCCATAATAAAAACATTTGATGTAAGTTGGACAATATTTAGAAAACTTAAAAATTAAAAAAAAAAATTTGGTCCATTCCTAGAAATACAACATGGAACTAAATGAATATTTTCACCAGGATATGCAAACAGATGATTATAGTTATTTCATTCATAACGGCAGATCAGTAGTGGTATATTTGCACAATGTTACATTAAATAAGAGAGAATATTAACAAACTGGGAGGAGGGGCTAGGTTGTTATCATAAACAGATCTTCTATGGTGCTGATTATGTTCTATTTCTCAAAATCTTTAAGTTAAAAAAAGTTTTTTCAAATTTATATAGATAGATAGATAGATAGATAGATAGATAGATGATAGATAGACAGATATCCCAGAAGCTGCAATGCTAGGCTAAGACCAGGCTTTAAAGGGCTTTTTTCTATGCTCTACTAAATACTTTAAACCATTCATTATATCATAGCTCAGTGTTCAAATCTCCATTTGTTTCCTCAGTTTCCTAATATTTATCTTAAGGTGACCTGATCCAGACTTTTGATCACCTTTGTCTAAATATTTCTATTTTAACAAAGTCCTTTTGAACACTCAGAGACTAAAACTTAGAAAAATACTCTGATTGTTATCTCACTAGAGTGGAAAATATATAGTTACCCATTAACTAATGATATCCATGTCTACATTAGATCCATGACATTTTTAATTCTTGGGAGCTTTTGGTTAAATGAATTTTTTAAGCTTCCTTTAAATGAAGCTTTAAGCCATCACCACATGAATAAAATTAAAGAACTAAATGAAAACAAGCCAAGTATTTACAGAGTAATAGAATGTGCAGTGGAAAGAGTACAATTCTGAAATCATAAAGCCTAAATTAGTGTGATGCATCTTTACTAGCCATGTAATCATAAACCAGTTATCTAAATGTGTTAGCCTCAGTTTTTTCACCCATGAAATGGTGATGATAATACTTATTATGCAGAGTTGTTGTTGTGTGGATGTGATGAAGCATGGAGCATGAGAGTCTCATATTCCATGCTAAAATGATAGCTATTTTTATACTTATAATAATTCTAATAAAAGTAATTAAATTGTTCAAAATGATAATATTCATTTATATTGAGGCATTGTATTGACTATTCATAGACACATTTACCAAAATAAATTTCATTTTACTTTACCCCCTCTGAGGATATATATTCCCTAATTCAATATGAATCTCATTATGAATAATAATTATCATGATAAATATGCTGATTTTTCTTCTATTTATTTTTAGGGAAGTATCCTTTACTGTTGAACATAAAGAAACTTAAGCAAGTCTGTCTTATTCAAAATTTGCATGCTGCTTTCTTATGAAACTAGATTATAGAGTTGTATGAAATAAATTCATGCAGTTAAGACATTTATGTTTGGAAAACTGGGTGGTCAGTTTAGTATTTCAAAAGAAGATTTTAAATTTAAACCTTAAAACTGAGCTCTTTCAGCCTTATTTATAGACCAACCTTCATGCTTCATAAGAACTCCTTCATTGTAAACTAAGTAATAGTTTTTGTCACAGTATATATAACTAAAATGGATTTTATATTCTATTATTTCAGAGTTAGTTGCAGTTTCTACTTCCTTACTTCCTTTTTTGAAAAATAGATTAATTCTACAAAAAGTTTTTCCAGCTTTATTGAAAAATAATCGACATATTATAATTTGTAAATTTAAGAAATGATTTCTTATAACATTGCAAACTTTTAACATTGTGTAAATTTTGTACAATTTGATAAATTGGTATACATCTGTATTGCAATATAATCTACATAAAAATGTTAATACATCTACTATCTCATATAGTTGCCACTGTTTTTTATGCATGTATCATGAGGAATTTTAAGATCTACTCTCTTAGCAACTTTTATGTATATAGTACAGTAGAGATAAATTTCAGAGGTCTTCTGGGTTTTGTTCCAGGCCGCCTCAATAAAGTGATTATCTCAATAACCTAAGTCAAATTAATATTATTTTTTTTGGTTTCCCAGTGCAAATAAAAAATTATGTTTCCCAGTGCATATAAAAAAATAAACACTATACTGTACTGTTCAAAAGCATTATGTCTTTAAAGAAAAACAATGTATATACCTTAAGTAAACTAGTTCTGAGTTTTCAGTGGGTCATAATTACTGATCACAGATCACCTTAACAAATACAATAATAATGAAAAAACTTGAAATATTGCAAGAATTACCAACATGTGACAGAGAGACACAAAATGAACAAATGTTGTTAGAAAAATGGTGGCAGCAGACCTCTTTTATACAAGATTGCTATAAATTTTCAACTTGTAAGAATGTGATATATGCAAAGTTTAATAAAGGGAAGCACAATAAAAAAAGTATGTATATATTATTAACTACGATCATCATGCTGTACATTAGATCCCCAGAACTTTTTCATATTATAGTTGCAAGTTTGTACCCTTTGACCACCTTACTCCACCCCAGGTTCACCCCTTGTCAACTCAACTCTAAGTTTCCATTAGTTTGCATTTTCTTCAGATTCTGTATGTAAGGGATATCATAATACATAAATTAAAAAATATATAAAATCTTTGAAATATTTCACTTAGTATAATACCTTCAAGATCCATCTATGCTGTTGTAAATGGCAGTATTTCTTAATTTTTCATGGTTAAGTAGTATTCCATAGTATATATTTACCATACTTATTTTATTCATTCATCCATTAATGGATACTGAAGTTATTTCCATCTCTTGCTTAGAGTTAATAATTTTATAATGAACATAAGAGTGCAGATATGTCTTCGAATAGTGACTTCATTTCCTTTAGATATATACCTAGAGGTGGGGTTAATGAATCATATGGTAATTTTACTTTTAATAATATGAATAATCTCCATAATGTTTTCCATACAAATTTATATCCCTATCACAGTGCATAAGTTCCCCATTTTCCACAATATTTACCAAAATTTGTTAGTTTTAATTTTTTAGTATATATTCTAATAGGTAGTAATATCTTTCTGTGTTTTTCAGAGGTAAACAACAACAAAAACAACAACATAATGACTTTGCCCTGAGTTTTTATGTTGAGCACTTTTTAATGCTCCTGTTGGTCATTTATATAACTTTTTTGAAAAAAAAGTTTATTGAGATCCTTTTGCTATTTTTTTAATTATATATTTTTTTCTATTTGTATCTGTTGGTTATTAACCTCTTTTCAGATATAAGATTTGTAAGTATATTCTTCCATCCTGTGGACTGTGTTTTCATTCTCTCTCTCTCTCTCTCTTTTTTTTTTTTGGCAATGCAGAAACTTTAGTTTGAGGTAATACCATTTATTTATTTTTGCTTTTTTTGCTTGTGTTTTTGGTCTGGTATCCAAAAAACTATTGGCAAGACCAATGTCAAGGAGAATTTTTCCTATGTTTTCCTCTAGGAAATATAGTTTCATGAATCACATTTAAGTCTTTAATCTATTTCAAGTTAAGATTTATGAGTGATATAAGGTTCCAGTTTCATACTGTTTTATGTGACTATTCAGTTTTAAATATCATTTATTGAACAGACTATCTTTACCCATTACATATGTTGGCCCCTGTCAAATATTAGGTGACTGTATGAAAGGATTTATTTCTGGACTCTCAATTCTGTTCTACTTGTTTATTGGTCTGTTTTTATGCCAGTATACTTTATTGTTTTGAGCATGAGGGCTTTGTAGTATAGTTTCAAATCAAGAAGTGTAATTTCTCTTCCTCATTCTTTCTCAGAACTGCTTTGATTATTTGTTGTCTTTTATGGTCTCATATAAATTTTAGGATTCTTTACTTACTTCTGTAAAAAAAATTGGATTTTTTAAAAGATTATTTATTTATTTATTTGACAGAGAGAGATGACAAGCAGACAGAGAGGCAGGCAGAGAGAGAAGAGGAAGCAGGCTCTTCCTGCTGAGCAGAGAGCCTGATGCGGGGCTTGATCCCAGTACCCTGGGATCATAACCTGAGCCACCCAGGCGCCCCTAACATTGGATTTTTTATAGGAATTGAATTTACAGATGGTTTTCGGTAGTATGGACATTTTAACAATGATAATTATTACCATTCATAAATATGAGCTATCATTCCATTTGTGTCTCCAATTTCTTTATCAATGTCATAGTTTATGGGGTACAGATCTTTCATCTTCTTAGTTAAATCTTTTCCTAAGTATTTTATTATTTTTGATGCTATTGTGAATTAGATTATTCTCTTTATTTTTTCAGATAGTTCATCATTAGAGTGTTAAAATGCTACTGTCTTGTGCTTACTTTGGCAGCACATATACTAAAATTGGAATGATGCAGATAAGATTAGCGTGATCACTGAACAAGGATGACATGAAAAACTGGGAAGCATTCCATATTAAAAAAAAACGAAACAAAACAAAATTCTTCTCTTTTATATATTGATCTTGTATTTGGCAGCTTTACTAAATTTGTTTATTCAAATATTTTTGTGAAGTTTTTCGGATTATTTTACATGTAAGTTCATGTTATCCAAAAAAAGAAAATTTTACTTCTTCCTTTTTTTTTTTTGGAGTCTTTTATTTCTTTGTGTTCCTTGTTTCTCTGGCTAGGACATCCAGTACTATGTCAAATGAGAGTAGTGAAAGTGGACACACTTGTCTTGTTTCTGATCTTTAAGGTGAAAACTTTCAAACTTTTTTGATTGAATATGAGATTAGATCTGGGCTTGCAATGTGTGTTTTTTCTTTAATGGATTTTTAAATTATTTTTAAAAATTTTTTATAAGCATATAATGTGTTTTTATCCCTAGGGGTACAGGTCTGTGGATCACCAGGTTTACACATTTCACAGCACTCACCATCACTCACCATAGCACATGCCCTCCCCAATGTCCATACCCCCACCATCCTCTCCCAACACACCTCCCCCAAGCAACCCTCAGTCTGTTTTGTGAGATTCAGTCTTTTATGGTTTGTCTCCCTCCCAATCCCATCTTCTTTTATTTTTCTTTTCGTACGCCCGAAACCGTCTATGTTGCATCTCCACTTCATCATATCAGGGAGATCATATGATAGTTGTCTTTCTCAGATTGATTTATTTCGCCAAGCATAATACCCTCTAGTTCCATCCACGTCATCACAAATGGCAGGATTTCGTTACTTTTGATGGCTGCATAGTATTCCATTGTACATATATACCACATCTTATTTATTGATTCATCTGTTGAAGGACATTTAGGTTCTTTCCATAGAACTATTGTGGACATTGCTGCTATAAACATTTGGGTGCATGTGCCCCTTCAGAATGCCACGTTTGTATCTTTAGGGTATATACCCAGTAATACAATCACTGGGTCATAGGGTAGTTCTATTTTCAGCTTTTTGAGGCACCTAAATGCTGTTTTCCAGAGTGGTTGCACCAGCTTGCATTCCCACGTACAGTGTAGGAGGGTTGCCCTTTCTCCACATCCTCGCCAGCATCTGTCATTGACTGACTTGTTCATTTTAGCCATTCTGAAAGGTGTGAGGTGGTATCTCATTCTGGTTTTGCTTTGTATTTCCCTGATGCCGAGTTATGTGGAGCATTTTTTCATGTGTCTGTTGGCCATTTGGATGTATTCTTTGCATAAATGTCTGTTCATGTCCTCTGCCCATTTCTTCATTGGATTATTTGTTCTTAGGGGTGTGTGAGTTTGATAAGCTCTTTTCCAAACCCCCCTACCCCCAGATTTTGGATAGAGTAACTGGGCCCTTCCCATCTTGGTATGTTCTTAGGGTTTGTTTGATAAGCTTTTATAGATTTCTCCCTTTAGATGTCATTTGCAAATATCTTCTCCCATTCTGACAGTTATGTTTTGGCTTTGTTAACTGTTTCCTTTGCTGTGCAAAAGCTTTTTGATCTGATGAATTCCCAATAGTTCACTTTTGCCCTTGCTCCCTTTGCCTTTGGCAATGTTCCTAGGAAGAAGTTGCTGCTGCTGAGGTCAAAGAGGTTGCTACCTGTTCTCTCCTCAAGAATTTTGATGTATTCCTTTCTCACATTATGCCTCTTCATCATTTCCAGTCTATTTTCATGTATGGTGTAAGGAAATGGTCCAATTTCATTTTTCTGCATGTGGCTGTTCAATTTTCCCAACACCATTTTTTGAAGAGGCTGTCTTTTTTCCATTGGACATTCCTTCCTGCTTTGTTTAAGATTAGTTGGCCATAGAGTTGAGGGTGTATATCTGGGCTCTCTATTCTGTTCCATTGATCTATGTCTGTTTTTGTGACAGTTCCCTACTATCTTGATGATGACAACTTTGTAATAGAGCTTGAAGTCTGGAATTGTGATGCCAACAACTTTGGCTTTCTTTTTCAATATTCCTCTGGCTATTCGAGGTATTTTCTGGTTCCATATATATTTTAGGATTATTTGTCCCATTTCTTTGAAAAAAATGGATGGGATTTTGATAGGGATTGCATTAAATGTGTAGATTGCTTTAGGTAGCATAGACATTTTCACAATATTTGTTCTTCCAATACAGGAGCATGGAACATTTTTCCATTTCTTTGTGTCTTCTTCAATTTCTTTCATGAGTACTTTAGAGTTTTCTGAGTAGAGATTCCTTGTCTTTGGTTAGGTTTATTCCTAGGTATCTTAGGGTTTTAGGTGCAATTGTAAATGGGATTCACTCCTTAATTTTTATTTCTTCAGTCTTGTTGGTATAAAAAAAATGCAACCAATTTCTGTGCATTTTTTTATATCCTGACACTACAGAATTTCTATACAAGTTATAGCAGATTTGGAGTGGAGTCCTTTAAGTTTTCCACATACAGTATCATGTCATCTGCAAACAGGGATAGTTTGACTTCTCTTTTGCCAATTTGGCAAAATTTGGATGCCTTTAATTTCTTTTTGTTGTCTGATCGCTGAGGCTAGGACTTCTAGTACGATGTTGAATAGCTGTGGTGATAACAGACATCCCTGCCGTGTTCCTGACCTCAGCGGAAAAGTATTCAGTTTTTCTCCATTGAGAATGATATTTGCAGTGGGTTTTTCGTAGATGGCTTTGATAATATTGATAATATGTGCCCTCTCTCCCTACAGTTTGAAGAGTTTTAATCAGAAAGGGATACTGCACTTTGTCAAATGCTTTTCCAGCATCTATGGAGAGTATCATATGGTTCTTGTTCTTTCTTTTATTGATGTGTTGTATCGCATTGATTGATTTGCAGATGTTGAACCAACCTTGTAGCCCTGGAAAATCCCACTTGGTCATGGTGAATAATCCTTTTAATGTACTGTTGAATCCTATTGGCTAGTATTTTGGTGAGAATTTTCGCATCTTTGTTCATCAAGGATATTGGTCTGTAGTTCTCTTTTTTGATGGGATCCTTGTCTGGTTTTGGGATCAAGGTGATGCTGGCCTCAGAAAAAAAGAGTATGGGAGTTTTCCTTCCATTTCTATTTTTTTGGAACAGTATCATGAGAATAGGAATTAATTCTTTTTAAATGTTTGGTAGAATTCCCCTGGGAAGCCATCTTGCCCGGGGCTGTTGTTTGGAGATTTTTGATGACTGTTTTAATCTCCGTACTGGTTATGGGTCTGTTCAGGTTTTCTATTTCTTCCTGGTTCAGTTGTGGTAGTTTATATGTCTCTAGGAATGTATCCATTTCTTCCAGATTGTTGAATTTGTTGGCGTAGAGTTGCTCATAGTATGTTCTTATAATTGTTTGTATTTCTTTGGTGTTGGTTGTGATCTCTCCTCTTTAATTCATGATTTTATTTATTTGGGTTCGTTCTCTTTTCTTTTTGATAAATCTGGAAAGGGGTTTATCAATCTTATTAATTCTTTCAAAGAACCAGCTCCTAGTTTCGTTGATTTGTTCTATTGCTTTTTTTGTTGGTGGTGGTTTTTTGTGTTTTTATTTTTGTTGTTGTTGTTTGTTTATTTCTATTTCATTGATTTCTGCTCTGATCCTTATTATTCCTCTTCTCCTGCTGGGTTTAGGCTTTCTTTGTTGTTCTTTCTGCTACTCCTTTAGGTGTAGGGTTATGTTGTGTATTTGAGATCTGAGAGACAAGCGTGGTTGCACACGTCTGTCACCACGCTCCCCAGGAGCTAGTCTGGGCAAGGCTCAGCAAGCCGCCCCCGGAGAAGAGAAGGAGCCATTGGCCTTAGGGTCGGGAAAAGGTCACGACTCAGGATAGCCTGCCGTGGCAGGAACAGCAGGCCGATGGCAAGACAAGTGTCACCCGATCCCTGTGCGGAGAGACGGAAGCTGGCTGCTAAGGAGACATGAGGGGACGACTAGGGCAGAGGTGCATGCTCCACTCTGAGGAAGGAGTCTGGGCAGAAGCAAGCCTGTCCTGTGCCTCTGGTCCCAAGGGGACAGCATCTCCTTGACCACCTGTCCGTAGGGCAGACTTGGGCTTGCTACCAGGCGCCATATCCAGAACTCGCAGAAACAGCGCCCTCAAGAAACGGGCAGTCAGATGCCATCTTCCTCCAAGATGTGACAGCGTTTTCGGTGGCAGGGGTGTGCCAGGGAAGGGGTGGGGACAATCCCCCAAAGCTCTCCATTCCAGTGAACAGGCGGTGTTCAGGGATCCTGTCGCCTCTACTCTCCTGTGGGGAAGGCACTGGCCTTGTCCGCAAGTCCGCCTGAGGGCCAGTGCAGAAGGCCAAGCATTGCCTACACCAGGAGATGGTAGTGTGCATTGAGTGCCATCCTAGGCCACGCACTCTGCTGCAGGGCTGTGGCTGTGTATGCTTAGTTCAGCCTGGCAGGGTGAACCCTGGGCATGAACATGGAGCCGGGAAATCAGGGCCAAGTGTAACCAGCTCTGCCGCAGCTCTTCTTCCCTGAGGCGACAGAGAGAACACCCAAAGCCCTGCTGAGGAAGCAGCAACGAAGTGCCTTTCACGCCAAGCTGAAAGCCTCTGTGAAAGCATAGCAGTCGCTGGGAAATCAGAGTCGGTTCTGTGGGCTGCTGTTGCTGCTTGCCTTAGCCTAGTATTTGCAGCATGGCGGGAGAAATTCTCATAGAGCGAAAGCCTCTTTGCCCGGGCATCCCCTCTGGGAAAGCAGAGCATTCTTTGGGAAATCAGAGTCGTGTCTGTGGGATGCTGCTGCTGCTTGCCTGAGCAAGACTCCACAGCACAGTGTAATAAACCCACGTGGAGCGAAGCCTCTTTGGGCATCCGCTCTGCCTGAGAGAGAACCGTGGTTGCGCCTGTGGAAACAGCCTTAAGGAAATGGACATGTCTGTTACTGCATTCCCCAGGAGCCTGTCTGGGGAGAGAGCAACACGCTGCCCCAGGAGAAGAGAAGGAGCCATTGGCCTTGTGGTCGAGAAACGGTCATGAAGCAGGGGACTGGCCCTGGCAGGAACAGTGGGCCGGTGGCAAGACAAGTGGTCACCCACTCCCTGTGCAGAGAGACAAAGCCTGGCTGCTAAGAGACACGAAGGGGAACGATTTGGGCAGGGGAGAGTGCTCCAATCTGAGGAAGGAGTCTGGGCAGAAGTAAGGCCTTTTCTGTGCCACTGGTCCCAAGGGGAAAGCATCTCCTTGACCTCATATCCAGAGGGCAGAAGTGGGCTTCCCACAAAGCTTGCGGCCCTGAACTCGCAGAAACACCAAACCAAGAGGCCTCCTGGAGGAACGGGCAATCAGATGCCGTCATTTCCTCCAGGATGTGGCAGCATTGGCGGAGGCAGGGGGAGTCCCGGGGAAACTGGGACAGTTACCCATGGTACCCTTACTCCCCATCCCATGGGCATGAGCGGTGTGCAGTGATCCTGTCACGTCTCCTCAGGTTGGGGAAGGCACTGGCATAGGACAGACCCTGTCCACCGGAACACCATAGCAAAAGGGCAGGCCTTGCCTACGCCGAGAGATGGGGCATTGTGAGCAGAGTCCATCCTAGGCCATGCACGCTGCTGCTGGGTCGAGGCTGTGTCTGCTTATTTCGGCTTGGCAGGATGAACACAGGATGTGAACTTGGAGCCCGGAAAGCAAGGCCCAAGAGGCACCCAGCTCTCCCGAGGCTCTTCTTCCCTGACGCGACTGCAGCCTTTCTGAGGAGGGAAGCAGCGGCGATGTGCTGTTCGCTCCAAGCCAAAGCCTCTGCGAAAAGCACAACATTCGATGAGAAATCAGAGTCTGTTCAGTGGGCTGCTCTGCTGCTGCTTGCCTGAGCCCAGTCTTGCGGGTGGGAGAAACCCGCATACAGTGAAAGCTTCTTTGGCCCGGACATCTCCTCTGGGAAAGCACAGCAATTCCTTGGGAAATCAGAATCAGATGTGTGGGATGCTGCTGCTGAATGCCTGAGCTAGTCTCTGCAGCAAAGTGGAAGATACCCGCATGGAGCAAAATCCCTCTTTGCCCTCAGCACCCCTTTGCCAAAGAGAGATCGTGTGGTTGCACATCTGAAAGGGCCTTAAGGAAAGGGACACCTCTGTCACCGAGCGCTCCCCAGGAGCAAGTCTGGGGAAGGCGAAGCACGCCGCCCCCATAGAAGAGAAAGGAGCCGTTGGCCTTGTGGTCGGAAA